>NC_088782.1:30254924-30557954 GCF_958450345.1 Calliphora vicina | reverse complement strand
TATCCAGAAATTATTTTGATGTAAAAATGAAAAAAAAAAAAATTTTTCTAACTAATAAACTTATCTATTACATTATAATAGGATAAACAAATCAAAAAGTTCACTTATCATAAAGTCGACTATTCAAAAATATATCGAATTCGAGTGGTTTTGTATCAATTTAAATGATTATTGTTAAAAAGTAATTCGGGAATACAAAATTAGTATTTTAGTAAAATCGTTTTATGCTAAATTCCCAATTTTTAATTTGATAAATTCACTGAAATTTATTGTTGGGGGATAAGCTAGTTCCAATGCGCATTTCACTGGTTGCTTAGGCCAGATCATCAGGAAACCTTTTCCCAAAAGTCTTTAGAAAAACTAAAGATATTATATAAATAAAACTATAGATTGTTTGAGAATTACAGACACTCAAGCTTTATTTGTAAAAATATCAAAGCTTAAACAAAACACCAACAATAAACCGTGATTTTATATTTTCTTACATTTCCTTACTACAATTCGTTTCGACTTATATTAACTATATTTGTACCGTGTATTCATATAAGTAAATTCGAGTAGACACCTTTTAAATTATGTTTTAATTTTTAAAGTTTGGTTAAGTGTGTTCTCTCTGAATGCACACCAGAAATAAAACGAAATTAAATAAATACCTGATTTCTTATTTAGAAATTCCAACATTCGGCAAACCTAATTATTTATTTGTGATTTATAATATTTTTAAGATCAGTATTTTTTTTTCTATTCTGATCGAAAGTGAAATTAATTTCGCATTTTGCTTCTTTAGAAGGATTAAAACGAAAAAAATTATTTTCAGAATGCAATAACTTTTAGTTTTGTAAGTGGAACTGATATTTTGTTGCAGTTTTTAGTTTTTATAAATTTTTTAATCCAATTATTAGGCTTAAACAAACGGGATTTACAATACATGAAGTATTTTTTGAACGCGGCTTGTGTTCTTAATAACTTATATTTAATTTTGAAGGGTACATATCTATTATGAGAATTAGTTGTTGAACATTATAGTGTTAACAACAAAACACTTTTTTTGCTTCGAAAATTTCGAATTTTGTGCCAAGATTCATATGCGGGAAGCTTTACTTTTTTAATTTGAAATAAAAATGCCGCTGAAGCACAACGATGGCTTACCCATGCTTATGGTGAATGTGTTCCATCGGTTTCAACGTATAGATATGGATCTTTCACTTCAGAAGTGGTGATTTTGATACGGAAGACAAAGATCGCCCAGGTCAGCCGAAATAGACCAAAAATCTTTGAAGATTGTTGTCAAACTCAAGAAGAGTCTGCAAAATCGTTGGGAACTACTCAATGAGCTATTGCAAAACGTTTGCGAGCAGCACGATTTATCCAAAATTATGGAAATTTTGTACCATACGAATCCGTACCATACATCCGTAATGATGATTGAACACTATAGAGAAAATAAATTTAGCTCCGAAACATTACATGCGATGAAAAGTGGATATATTACGATAACACGAAGTGTAAGAGATCGTATATGAAGCCAAATACATGACTCTAAAGTAATTATCTATATTTGAAAGGAAAAAAGGATCCTATCTAATATTCGTTTGAAACCGTAATATTCCATCATGACAACGTTAGGCCACTTGTTGCAATACCTGTTAAAACTATTTAGAAAGAAGTGTTTGGGAAGTTTTGCTTCATCTGCTTTATAGTCCAGACCTTGCGTCTTCAGAATACTATTTGTTTTAACGGTACTGCATCTTTTTCTGGGATACGCTTTACTTCTGAACAAACTACACGAAATTGGCTTGATTCGTTTTTGGCCTCAAAGATGAGTAGTTCTTTTGGCACTGAATCCATAGAAATACTACGAGTAAATATATAGGCCCATAATCATAGTCAAACACTAAAGTCGGTTCTTTTTAAAAACAACTTTAAAATAAAAACCTGCTTTTTATTAATTTGCAACCATAGTCAAAATTAAAGTATGTTTTAAATTGAACCGACTTTAAATGGGTGCCACCGCAAATGTAGAAAATGTTTTCATACAATATACAACAAAAAACAGACAACAGGCAACAGGCAACGCTGAACAGCTGACATACAAAATTAAAAAAAAATCAAAAAAACGTTAACAATAAAAGTAACCGGGACATCTATAGAATGAAAGTAGTTTGTTGTGGAAAAATGGAAAAGATAAGATTAATATCATAATTACGATATTTTGGTACTAATTTTATTGATACTGTTAAATAATTGCAAAATCTCTACCAATATCTTGTAACTTAAACATTTTTTACTTTGTGACGAACTTTTTTACTCGGCGAAGAACAGCTGATGCTGTTGTTAAACGAGTTAAAAACAACTTTAGCTAGTTTTATATTTAGATTAGACTTCAGCGTCAGAAGTATAATTTAACTTGTCTATGATAGACCTAAAGTCCACTCTTAAGTAAAGTCGAGTTTAATTTTCTTAAAATGTACTTTATTTTTGACTATGATTATGGGCCATAGTATACAAATGTGTTAAGATTCTGTGACGATCTAGCTAAGTTCGCCCGTTTATCTGTTAAAAGCACGAAAGGGCCCAAACGACAGGAGCTAAATGGCTAAATTTTCCACAAATACCTCTGTAGATAAAGTTCGTTTTGTATTGAACGTGGGCAATATCGGTCCATGATTTCACATGTTTGAGCATTCATAAATATGTTGGTTTTGCGGCAATCCGGATACATTATTACATAAATTATTTTTAAGTTCTCTGCTATTATATTGTAAGATATGGCGAAAATCGGACAGCATTTTTCCCTAGTGTAGGGTTAATTATGGACCGATCCTCACACAAGTTGGTAGAAAGATTTATTAATTTTCAGAAACTTGTCTGGAGCTCGAACATTTATTATTGTTTTCTAATAATTAATATTATGATAAAATTGGACTTAAACAAAACCTAAATCTTTCTACCAACTTTTCTGAGGATCGGTTCATAATTGATCCTACCCATCATATAAACCCCATATCAAAAAAATATTTTATTGACACATATTGATGGTTACTTATTCTAGCATTTTGTATTAACTCAATCAATTATCATAAGTGGACTTAACACTTTCGTACACTAAGCTACAAAAATTTTGGATTTCAGTGATTTTGTTCATTGAAATCTGCAGTATTTAAATTGTAATAAAATCTTCTGTCACGTCAGACTAAATCTAATCTAAATTAACGTTACCTTATAACCGTTTCGAATTGGTATCCAAGCTTTATTTTTATCTATAACTCTAATGGTTTCTGAGCTACCAAGTTATTTCTAAGTGAAACGTGTAACAGTTTGGTTAAGTCAAGGATATCTACAAATGTGTGTGATATTATTTATGCCATGAGACATGTCCTGGTCGTGTACTAACAAGTTTATTTATTACAATTGGTTCCTGGATCTTGTGATTTATTTGTATGGGTGTATTTAAATTCAGGTCATCGATATTTTCTACAAATGAATACGTATTTATATCATTTGAACTTTTGTCTTTTACTCATCTGTGAATAAATACACCAATCGATTTTAAAAACTCGAGGAAGTAATAATTCTGCCAGTTTATATAATTTTTTTTTTTGCTGGGTTACAGCAATTCCCTTAAATTCTTAAACACACTCCCCACAATTTCTCCATAAATCTATACGTAGTCGTAGACATGTCACTAAATATTTTATTGAGTATTAAAGTATGAGGCCGTAAGTAAGGGGCGTTATTGTTTTTATTTTATTACTACGGCTTATTCAATTCGTATAAAATTTTTTTCGTAGAAATTTATTAATTTATTGTACTGACACCTAATAATATAAATAATAATAATACTTACAATACATTCATGTGTTTGTATGCTTACACATGCCAACATATACTCACACTTTCAAGTAGTCATTGTTAGAATTTCAAGTTATTGATTTAGAGGCGTTTCTGGAGACATAAGAAACAGGTGTATTTGATAAATTATAATAGAAAACATACATGAAAAAACAAAGGTAGTTAGATTGTAATAGAAATAGAGGAACGTACAATTGTTTTTCTCTTATAAGTGTTAGAAGTGTAGCCAAAGTGTATTATAATAATGGTAATTGTCTTTTAAGGACTATTTTGGACAAACACTTAAATGTTATTACTGAATAAATGTTTTACATTTAAATAATTATTTTTACAGAACACACTAGTAACTGGAATTTTGTATATTTAATAACAATTTCAATTAATAAAGCAACATAATTTTTGAATTTACTCGAAAGTTTATTTCCATGACTTCAAAAAGAATAAATGTATTCATTTTAAATTCATGGAAATTTAGTAGCTTTTCCTAAGTTTGAAAACTCTTAGCAATTCCCCCTAAAATTAAAAATAAAACTTAATCTTACTATTATTTATAAAAGCTTGATAAATCATTTGCTGTAATAGAATTAAATTTAGTACACAGAGAAAAAAAAAATCATATCTGGAATGAATTTCTTCAAAAACTGTATGAATTAAACATATGAATTTATTTCCAAAACTTCTTGAAATTTGAATTATTTTAAGTGGACTTCCAATAGAGATTTCCGATTGCTTGTAGGCAAAACCTACGCTGACAACTCTCCAATAAATTTATTGGATTATTTTTTTAAAGTACAATACAAAATAAATGTCTAAAGTGACTACACTCTAGTTTACTTAGAGACACTAAAGTGTCAATTGACTTCACGCTAGGTTACATGGGATGTCAGTATACTTAAGCAAAAGGAATATAAACTGAATGAAAATTATATCAACAAAATTTATATAAAACCCGTTTGTACGAATTATTCACAAAAAAGTTTACAGTGTCTACACTCTAGATTACTTAGAGACACTTGAGTGACAATTGTCTCCACCCTAGATTACTTGGGATGTATAAAGTAACCAATTGTCTTCTCTCTGCACTACAAAGAGCATATACGTCTCAAATGACCCAAAATATATAAACCAGAGTCAGCCAAGTTGTAACACATTACAGACAGTTACTGTCAGTAAGGGATACATTGACTACTTGTTTAACTGCTGGGCAGTTCATTCTTTTTATAAATACTTTTGTCTATGTATAAAGACCATTTTATAAATACATTTCTTACGAAAAGTAATTACCAAAACAATTTTGCCAGGCTTTTGTAAAAGCTGTTAATATAGGTAGTTAACACGCTCTTATATATGAATACATACCAGTCTTTATATATCTACCTATTAAAGTATTTGCAATTTACTTCTGTAAGAAATTTTAAATTGGCTTAAAAGTATGTACAAACGCATTTATACTAAATGAATTTTCTTTACATTTTGCTTATTTTTCGTTTTTTTTCTTCTTTGCATTACGTATAAATATTTTAAATTTTATACTATTTTCATGTGTTTTTATCCATTTAAAATCCCTGTTAAGTAGACCATATTGTATACAGGCTTATGACAATCTTTAACTGTTGAAAAGGATGCACGTATGTAATGCATTGCATTTGAATGAATGAATGCTGGAATGTATGGATGTATAGAGGTATAAGTAGGTATGTATAAGTGTCTATGGGTTAGTGTGCATGTGAGGATATTAAAAATAAAAACGGATTAAGTGCAATTAAAGTGTAAGTAGTCAATAAAGTAAGATTAACAAGAATATACAACAACACTTGATATTACTTATATACAAATATATATTAGGGTGGCTCTTATAATGGACTTCATTTTTATTTGAGTCGAATCAGAAATTTTAAAATTTGTGCCATAGATCCAAAATTTTAAATTTCCAATGTTTTTAGCGGATTGATCTAAAATGGGAAGTTTTAGAGTAAATTAAGTTTTTTTTTTTACAAATTTTTTATCATTATATTTAACATATATATGTATATTAGAGTGTCCCTTAGAATAAAAATGTTTGAACTGTTGACACGGTACCCCCTGAAAACTTTCGTAATGACCTAAAATACCACCAAAAAAAGTTTAGCTTGTGCTAAGAAGGGCAACCCATGCCGACTTTCGAATTAGTTTTGAGGTGCATTTACAAGGGGAAAAAATGCATTTTTTTTAATTTTTTTTAAAAAATTTTGCTATTAAGTAATTACTTTTGCAATTTAGTTTAAAAGAATCGAAATGTGTACGTAATTGTCGTTCTAATGAGATATAATAGACAAAAATTGGTTAAAAAATTTTAAAGTTATTAAAAAATCGCCGGCCATTAACGTGTCTCAGGCCACTAGATCAAGAAATATAGGAACAAAATTAACATATTTTGAGAAATATTAAAGCAAAAGTTTATTATTACATAAAATATATCCATGTTTAGTTTTATATGAGTTTTTATCTTCATAGGATTCAGATAACCTATTCGCAGGTACAACCAAAAATAAAATATTTTTTTTAACGGCAGTTTCAAAACTTCAATTTAAAATTTTGTTAAACAAATTTCAGAATTTTTTGATCATCACATGGGGATTTATTTACAACATAATAGGGAATAATGCATTTCAAAAAGACCGGTCCGATCGGGATAAATTTTGTCGTGAGCGTAGCCAAGGAGCTTTTTAGTTAAAGTTATTAAAATGAGCCCTACCGTCGTCATGTACCATTCTTACACAAGTGCAATTTTTTTGTTTCCCATTATAATTTCCGAAATATAGGCATTTGAAAATTTTCCCATACCTTGCTCCGCATTTTTAAAAAATACGGCGTACATTTCTACCGAATGGAATCGAAGCTTTTCGTAAGTTAGGCATTTAAATTACCATTAATATACACAAGATTTCAGATCAATATCAATTATGGATCCAAAATTAACGATTTTCACTACAAAAATTCAAAAAATGGTAGAATTTTGCTGCTTTTTGGGCGAAAAGGATACTTAACTCTTTTTTAATTAAAAAAAAACTTTCTTTAAGAACATATAACAATTTTATGTTTTACTGTAAGGTATCTTTACGGAGAACATTTTGGTGTAAAAAACATGTCCTATTATTGAAATATGTCGCCCTTACGCCTTTGACGAATTTGACCTATTTTTATCAAAATTTAAAATTTGGTCCACATGTTCTAAAATCCCAAAGCTGGGATCAAAAAATGGAAAGAAGCCTTGAAGACCCTCATGTGTTCCCTATTAATTCCCAAAGTATTTTCTTATTCCAAATTTTAGGAATTGCGGTATTCCCTTTAACCTTTTGATACATTTGTTTACACTTTGTTTTTAAGAATGACAAATTTGATAAATAAATATTTTATTACTTATTGCATATTTATTGAGTTTCTCAAACATAAATTTGTATAAAAATTATAATAGGATTGCAAATATTAGGATCAATTTGATCCACATTTATTCCGAGTTATTTTTATTGTTTAGGTAATTTAATTTTTGGTATAACAAAAATAATTTCAAGCCAATACATCAATTAGATTCAAAACAAGTAAGAAAGTATGAAGACCATACAAGTAAAAGAGCAAAAAAATGTTTCTTTTAACATTTCAATAATATATATTTTTGAGTGATTTTCGGAAGTGGGCCTTATATGGGAGCTATGAGCAATTATGGACCGATCACCATGAAATTAGGTGATCGTGTGATTTACGTCTATATTAGAGTTAACTATGTTGAATTTCGTGTGTATACCAACATATTTAAGCGATTTATGCACGTTAAAGTGATTTTCGGAAGCGGGTCTATATGGGAGCTATGACTAATTATGAACCGATCGTAACAAAATTTGGTAACATGAATTTTGTATATATAGAACTTATTTGGAGCGAAACTTGTGTAGATACATATATAAATTAAACATTTATGACCGATAAAATCGAATTTCTAGAGGACATTTGTATGGGGGCTAGGTGAAATAATGGACGGATTTCAGCCAGTTTCAATAGGCTTCGTTCTTGGGCAGAAAACCCTATATGTACCAAATTTTATCGAAATATCTTCAAAATTGCGACCTGTACTCTGCGCACAAGTTTTACATGGACAGCCAGCCAACCAGCCAGACGGACGGACGGACGGACGGACGGACATCGTTTAATCGACTCAGAAATCGATTCTAAGTCGATCGGTATACTTTCAGGTGGGTGTTAGACCAATATTTTTGGGCGTTACACACATCTGCACAAACGCATTATACCCTCCTCACTATGGTGGGGAGGGTATAATACCCTTCTTTATACCCTTTATATTCGTGAGAAGGGTTTGTCATTCCGTTTGTAATTTCAACAATATAATTTGCCGACCCATAAAGTATATATATTCTAAATCCTTATAGATAGCGGAATCGATTAAGCCATGTCCGTCTATGTGTCTGTCCGTTTTTCTGCCTGTCTGTTGAAATCAACTATCCGAAGCTCCCAAATAACCTATATATACGATTCATATATCAATATCTCCGGAATTCTTCTGGCTCGGTAGCTGTTTAAAATTCAGACAATTGGTCCACAAATGGCTGAGATATAAGGAAAAAACCAGGACAACCTCGATTTTTGACCTATATCTGTATTACTAAGTCATTAACATAGACAATATGAATATCTAATGATAGATATTTCAAAGCCCTTTGCGACGACGTATATAAGACCATAGTAAGTTGGACCTGCAATGGGTCAAAATCGGAAAAAATATTTTTTAAACCGAATTTTTTTTTCGCCAAATAATAAAAAAACCCAAAAAAAAATGTTAAAAAAAGTTTTAAATTAAAAAAAAATACAAATTTAAAAAAATCAAAAATGCAACTTTGAAAAAAAATTCGGCACAGCCGAATATAGTAGCTCTCTTACTTGTTTTAGTATAAAATGAGACTAAGTCGGAACCATTGACATAGACACATGATAGAGTATTAAGAAAATTTATAATTTATACTCGAATACTCATTAGCTACGCCCACGTCAAATTTTATTGCGATCGGACTAGCCGTTTAGAAATCCCAGATTTATTTCCAAAAAATTTTGATTCTGCCCCCAATGTGCATTATAATGATGGAATATTATGGTTTCATGTCTTACCGCATATTTTATGCATTTTTCGGTAAATGCTCATTTCAAACGAATCAGTTTGCTTTCGGTACAGGTTCAATGATGATGATCTGGCCAGATTTCAGCAGCAGTTGGTCCCACCAAATACAGAGAATTACCTTAGCCCCATGAATATTTGGCATAGATGTCGATTCGCCTGGTTGTCCGGGCTTCACGTACGATCTCTTACGCTTTGGGTTATCGTAATGGATCCATTTTTCATCGCAAGTAATGATTCGGTGCTAAAATAATTTTCTTTTATAGCGTTCAAGCATCACTTCGGACATGCAAAATTGTCTTTCAAGGTAGGTTCAATTCGTATGGTCGACAATGTCCCTGCTTTTGAAATTGCTGATTGAGTAGATCCCAATGACTTCGCAAGAGCTTGCGGTTTAAAGACCAATAATTGAATTAGGCTTAATGCCGGCCTGATTTAATAAGGAATAATTTAAATTGGAAACATGTAGATTTTCGTGGCCACCCTTATGTAAATATATAAATACTACCATAAAATTACAAATACATACTCATACTTTTGCAATGTGGACCCCTTTTTCTTTTAAATAATTGAATGCATTTCTTGTTTAAGTCTTTTTTGCAAAGAGTTCAGTTATTTTTACTTACTTAAATTGCAAAAACAAGGATGAGAACGCGAAAGAAGTAGGAAATCTTTTTAATTTATTTCATCCGTTTGTTGGCAATAAATATATGACACTGTAAAAGATATTATACAAAAAAATAACAAAAAAAAAACATAACCAGTAAAGAAATAAAATTATACAATAAAAAATGAAAAACCCATCTATAAAAGCATATAAATGAATTTCAATCCAGTAAAGATTAAAAACAGTGACGAAATAATAAAGAGAAACTATACTAGAGGCGACATTATGTCTGACGGCTTCTGGAGGTCCATGTTAATATCATGTGAACTCAAAAATTCGTTACAGAATAATTTTTCATGTTAAACCGATGTTTTGGCCTCCAGCATATACAAAGCAGAACAAGAAGGTGGACAATTTCTTTCAATTATTTTATTTATGCCACCCACTGTTTGTAAATAGTATATAATTACTTATTTTCTTTACATATTTATGTTTGGTTACAAAAAAAAAAAAAAAAAAACTGTATTTATATTTGCATTTTTATTTCCTTATTTATTATGGTCGCTGTAAGATCCATTTTTTATAATTCTTTCTTCACTTACAGCGTAAATTAATTTATGTGCACGCACATTCTTTCACATAAATAAATACAATATATTAAAATTTATTAAAGAAAGGCAAATGACCGTGGTCGTTATAATTGTTATACTTTATTAATGTTTGTATTTAAATTAAAAAAAAAGAATGTGTTTCAATTTTCATTGCACAAATTTAATGAAGCAGAAGAGTAAAGACTACATTAATGAGTTTAAATAGATGGTGATCGCTAACTACCCGTTTTTGTTAAAGTAATGTAACGATCTAGAGACATGAAACATATCTAGAGTAGAGTTAAATACATCATTTAATTGTAGCATTGCAGATAGGGGTATAATTACTTAATTTATTTGGAAAATCATTAACAAGAAACCTTTTTTTAATAATACATCAGTATAAAACTATCCCAATAAGCACCAGAGCCCAAAAATTCAAGCACTTGAGCATTTTGTTGGAATTTGACTTGAATGCAAATGTAATTATGCTTTTAAGTTGAAAAATATTTGAAAAAATTAAATATTTTTCAAACAAACAAAACTTGAATTTATGTTTCCTTTTGAAATAAAGTGTAGTACAACTGTAATTCAATTGCTTGACTATAATTCAAGGCTTGAATTGCGCTTGCTTTCAACTTGACTTCCAGTAAAACTGCTTATTTGCATTATACTACTTTTCATGACAGATGATGACTGACTGATGATGACTGACATCATTACAAATATAACATGAATTTAGAAATATAACAAAAAACTAGTAAGAAAGTATGGTCGGTCAAGCCCGACCATATAATACCCTACACTAAGTAAAAGAGCAAAAACTTTTTCCTTTTAAAATTTCAATAATTTATATTTTTGAGTGATTTTCGGAAGTGGGCCTTATATGGGAGCTATGACCAATTATGGACCGATCACCATGAAATTAGGTCGTGTGATTTATGTCTATATGAAAGTTAACTATGTTGAATTTTGTGTGTATACCAACATTTTTAATCGATTTATGCACGTTAGAGTGATTTTTGGAAGCGGGTCTATATGGAAGCTATGACTAATTATGGACCGATCGTAACAAAATTTGGTGACATGAATTTTGTATATATGCAACTTATTTGGAGCGGAATTTGTGGAGATACATATATAAATTAAACATTTATGGCCGACAAAGTCCAATTTCGGAAGAACATTTGTATGGGGGCTAGGTGAAATAATGGACCGATTTCAGCCAGTTTCAATAGGCTGCGTCCATGGGCCAAATTTGATCGAAATATCTTCAAAATTGCGACCTGTACTCTGCGCACAAGGTTTACATGGACAGCCAGCTGACCAGCCAGCCAGAGGGACGGACGGACAGACAACATCGTTTAATCGACTCAGAAAGTGATTTTAAGTCGATCGATATACTTTAAGGTGGGTGTTAATATGTTTGAGCGTTACAAACATCTGCACAAACGCATTATACCTTCCCCACAAAGGTGGTATAGGGTATAATAATAGATGATTTTAAATTGACTTAATTTTCAAATAACTGCAGCATACAAGTTTAATATTTATATCTGGATTTACTTGTTTAATTGTATTGCTACTTTAGCTCTTAAAATCGATATTACTTCCTCAAATTAAGAAATTAAAAAATAAAAAAAGAAAGAGTATGTATCTTGTATATAAGTGTGTACATATGTTTTTATTTCGGTAATTAAACTACCTACATTAACTGGCAAATAGTCCTGGTGCATGTGTATGTCTATAGGTAGGAATACTTTGTAAAATAAAACATCTTGTTATTTATTCTGTTTCACCATGCACACGTAATATTAAATTATTTATGTGAATACAGACATACATTTGTATGTAATATGTCTGAAACAACCCTACAGTTAAGCAAGTAGTAAATGTATCCCTTAAAGACAGTAATTGTCACTAATGTCTGACCACTTGGCTGACTCCATTTTATATATTTTTTGGGTCATTTTCGCTTTGTAGAGCAGAGAGCAGACAATTGGTTACATTATACATCCCTGGTAATCTAGTGTGAAGTCAATTGTCACTTTAGTGTCTCTAAGTAACCTATAGTGTAGTCACATTAAACATTTATTTTGTACCGCCCTTGAAAAAGTAGTTATTTTACCTACTAGAAGTAATTTATTAAAGAATTTTCGGAGGAAGGTTTGTTTACAAACAATCGGTTATTGGACTGTCTATTTATCGACATACGTACATGTTAAAATATATAGTTATGTAGCTGCTTATGTAACCAGTTAGGTCGCTCGTAAAGCAAATGACTCTATGTAATCGGTATGTGAATCCAATGCGTTGACTACTTTGGACCAGCTATCAGACAGTCTCAATGTAATCTAAGATGTTATGCCTTGTTAAAATAACTAGTCAGTTAGCTAGTCGGAACAGTCTCCTAGAACTGCTTGGAAATGAGGAAATGTAGTCGGTCTATCCCCACCATATAATACCCTACTCATAGTAAATAAGAAAAATGTTTTTTCTTTTAAAATTTAAATTATATTAGTTTGAGAGTGATTTTCGGAAGTGGGTCTTATATAGGAGCTATGAATAAGTATCGACCGATCGCACAGAGGGATTTTGGTGTCAAAAAGTCAATTTTTCAAACACTCAATTTTAAAAATCAAATGCTGCAGTTTTGTAGAGAAAAGTTTAAAGATGAAATGTACACTTATACTTTTAAGAAAAATTTAATTTTATTTTTAAAAAATTGAAATAAAGTCCATACAAGGGTGTTAAGTAATAATTTACTTATATTTTCATGCAATTCAGTGGTTTATCCCTTTCCGTCCCCGCCTACACAAATGTGTAGGTAAATTTAGCGTATTTTGTAGAGATATTTATATATTTTGTAAGAGTTTTTCTTACTGTTTTAAATGTCTCAATATTATGTGTTATTTATTTTTCATTTTGTAATATGTTTTTGTGGGATTTACTTTATTATTTTGTGTACGAGTGCAAGAAATGTGATCGAAAAGTTCTCTGAAATACGCAAATTTTTAAATTGTTTTGTCTCCATAAATAAAAAAAAGTCTCTAACATTTTTTTTTTTGGATTTTCCATGGACAAATTTGATGCGAAAAAATCTATTTGGATTGTATGGGTACTGGGCGTGGTCGATTTTGATAAAATTTAATTTTTTTCTTAGTTTGGTCCATATAATTCTCGGTGCCAAATTTCAGTGCTCTGCGAGCACTCCTTATAATTTTTACAAAAAAATGTATAAAGCCATCTCTCTGTGGATCGTACTGAAATTAGGTCAATTGTTTTCTTTCTGTATGAAATTTCTTTAAGACATTTATGCCATTTAAACTTTCATAAGGTCTTCGATCAAATTTTACCCATTTTGAAATTAAAATAAAATTTTTTCTAAAAATAAGTGGTTGATATTTTTGATATCCTTTGGGCTGAAAAAAAGGCAGATACCAAATTTTTATCAAAGTCTCTACAAAATTACAACCAGTACTGTGCGCACAAGGTTTAGGATCACTTTCGTTTAATTGAAATTGTTTCTGATTTGATCAGTATACTTTATGGTGGATGTTAGACTAATACTTTTATGCCTCCCTTCTAAAGTGGTGTAGGGTATAGTAAAACCTAATCATACATTTTAACTCTAGGAGTAATCATACACACAAACCCTCGTGAAAACATTTAAAAATAAGGATACTTTTTTATTTTCGTTTTTAGAAAGAGAGAATATAAAACGAATAAGAAAAAAAACTTTAATTGCACCATAGAGAAATAAGTATGTAGTTGTTTAAGTATTGAGAAAGTACACTAGGAAAAGAAATAAATGGCAATTAGAACAATTAATTTACCTAATATTTACTATCGAAATGTTTTGAAATTATTGGCATCTTCATGTTGTTCAATTCCAATTTTCGAAATTAGAAATTTGTATATGTTGTTAGCTTGAGTCCATATTGCCCATGGTATATACAATATAATAATGTTTATATTTCCCAGTATTAAAAAGCTCCTAAAATTAAAGTAAATTTATGTTTTTAAATTAATAAGGGTATATACAACACAACTACATTAAATATTGGGTGTATGAATTAAGAATGTGGGAGTTACAATAGACAATAACTTATATGTCATTTTGAAGGTAAATATCTGTCATTTATTCTCACTTAGTCATTGAACATTATACACAGAAAAAAGAAATTCATAATTGGAATGAATTTTGAAATAAATACTATTAATCGAACATGACTTTTTTTCCCAAACTTTTTCATTCAGAATAATAACATGTTCATAAATACATATAATAAAATTGTTCATGACGGAAATTTTTGCTTTTTTTGCATAAATTTAATAACTATTTATAATAAATTGCATTATAATTGCATTATCTAATGAATTAATTCAAAACTATTTGCATAATAGCCATATATTGGCCAATATTTTAAGATGAATCAACAATATCTGAAAATTAAAAATATGTATCATTAAACGTAATAAAATATAAATAAACATTAAGCATATCATCCCCTTAAAAAAAATTTATTAATTTCGCGCATATTTGCTCATTTTCTAGCTGAAAATCATAAAAATAAATAAAAAAATTTCCAAGGAAAATTTCAAACATTTTAATTATAATTTTCAAGCCTTCTAGATTTAATTTGAAAAATAAAATATTAACAAAATCTTAATATTTAGGAAATCTATATGCAGTGACTCAAACGCAAAATCGGACAAGAGTTTGTCTGATATAAATGTGCTCTAAACATAAAAGGATGTACCAACAAAATTGTTTTTTTCGCTTATATTTACACTTCACATGTAAACTTTTGCATAAAAACCAAAATGACTCAATTTCTTGAGCCAAACACAAAATCGGACAGAGTAAATTAGGTATTCAAAAGTGGGCGATAAATATTTAGTTGCATATCCTTTGTTTTCTCGAATGAACTGTAATCGCTTTTGAATCGATCTTACCATGTTTTGGCATACTTCCGGCACTATTGAGGTCCATGCTTCCAGTAAGGACTCTTTTATCTGAACTAACATGTTAAATTTTATTTGATGCACTCTCCTAGCAAATTCCTCCCAAAGATGCTCAATTGCATTCAAGTCTGGGCTCTGTGAAGGAGTTTCCATAAGTTTGGGACAGTTATGTATCAACCACAGATTTGCAGCACCTGATGTGAGCTTGGGATCGTAGTCTTGATAAAATGAAAAAATGTTTTCTGTACCCACTTTTTCGCACTTTGCTCTAAATTTTGCTTCAAAATGTTGAGATAGACAAATTTGTCCATTTTGCCATCGATTAAATGCAAATTGCATACTCCGGCACTCAATATGCAGCCCAAACCACGCGTCAATGAGCGAAGTTTTACTTTACTTCATTTATTTGAAAAAATGTTCCTATGAAGCAAACCAATTAATCACCGAAGCATATGGTGAATGAGTTTCATCGCTTTCAATGTCTGAGAGATGGTTTATGCGGTTCAGAAGAGATAATTTTAACATGGAAAACAATTATCGCCCACGCCAGCCAATAATGTCTGAAGACCAAGAATTGGAGGTACTAGTTAATAATGATTATTAACTAGTGCGAATAGCAGGATTCATCCAAAAGCAGAGAAATTGAGTACCATACGAATTGAAGCCGAGGGATCTTGAAACACTAATTTGCATGTCCGAAACTATGCTTGAACGCTATAAAAGAAAATCAGTTTACTAGCGATGAAAACTGGATCCAATACGATAACACGAAGAGTAATAGATCGTATGTGTAGCCCGGCCAACCAGCTGAATCCACCAAAGGCACTAAGGTAATTTTCTGTATTTGGTGGAAGCAAGAGGTCCTATCTATTATGAGCTGCTGAACTCTCACCAGACCATCACGAAACTGATTCGTTTAAAGAGACCAATGGCCGAAAAACGCCCAGAATATGCGGTCAGACATGAAAACGTAATATTCCATCATCACAACGCTCGGCCACATGTTGAGATAACTGTTAAAAAGTATTTAGAATGAAGTTGTTGGGAAGTTTTGCCTCTCCCGCTTAATAGTCCATACCGTGCCCCGTCCGACTACTATTTGTTTCGATCAATGCAGAACGCTCTCTCTAGGACACGCTTCACTTTGGAACAGAGTATTCGATATTGGATTGACTCGTTCTTCGCCTCAAAAGATGTGCAGTTTTTTGGCTCGGAATTAGAGTTTTTCATTCATTTTCATTTTAAATCCCGAATTTATTCCCTGGAGTTATTTTCCTTAGTTTTATGTGATGTTTTTTTAACTTGACTTTCTCTAAAATATGCTAAAAGCTCCAAAAGAAATGCAGAAGATTCATACAACAAAAAGTTCATTATTCAAATTATTCCAAAAACTGGTGAATTTTCAGGGCTGTCACAGAATTCTCTTCCAATCGAAAGTGAAATTATTTTAGTATTTTGCTTTTTCATAAAGAGTATAACAAACATTTTTGGAGTTGGGTTTTCTTCAAGTGTAATAAATTAACATCTTTACTTAATTTTTTATTTAATAAGCAAAAACATTGCCAATTCAAAACAAGTAAGAAAGTATGGTCGGTCAAGCCCGAACATATACCCTAAGAAAAAGAGCAAAAACATTTTTCTTTTAAAATTTCAATAATTTATATTTTTGAGTGATTTTCGGAAGTGGGCCTTATATGGGAGCTATGACCAATTATGGACCGATCTCCATGAAATTAGGTCGTGTGATTTATGTCTATATTAAAGTTAACTATGTGGAATTTTGTGTATATACCAACATTTTTAAGCGATTTATGCACGTTAAAGTGATTTTCGGAAGCGGGTCTATATGGGAACTATGACTAATTATGGACGGATCGTAACAAAATTTGGTGACATGAATTTTGTATATATAAAACATATTTGGAGCGCAATTTGTGGAGATACATTTATAAATTAAACATTTATGACCGATAAAGTCCAATTTCGAGAGGACATTTGTATGGGGGCTAGGTGAAATAATAGGCTTGGTCCTTGGGCCGAAAAAATAACATGTACCAAATTTTATCGAAATATCTTCAAAATTGCGACCTATCGAAATATCTTCAAAAATCGACTCAGAAAGGTGGGTGTTAGACTAATATTTTTGGGCGTTACAAACATCCGCACAAACGCATAATACCCTCCCCACTATGGTGGTGTAGGGTATAATTAAAAAAAATAAAATATTAATTTTTTGCGAATTAACAGAATTAATTGGAATCTAACGAAGGTACAATAAAATCTAATTCAAATTGAAGCAAATCCGATACAAATGACAAATGGTGACGGATATAACCAAACTCGAGTCAGTTTATTTCTTTATATTAAATTTTTAGTCTAACACCCATCTTAAAGTATACCGATCGACTTAGAATCACTTTCTGTCAACTAAATGATGTCCGTCCGTCCGTCCATCTGGTTGGCTGGCTGGCTGTCCATGCAAACCTTGTGCGCAGAGTACAGGTCGCAATTTCGATCAAATTTGGTAAATATTACTTTTTCGGCCCAAGGACCAAGCCTATTGAAACTGGCTGAAATCGGTCCATTATTTCACATAGCCCCCATACAAATGTCCCCTCGAAATTGGACTTTATGGGTCATAAATGTTTAATTTATCTATGTATCTACACAAATTTCTCTCCAAATAAGTTTGATATATACAAAATTCATATCACCAAATTTTGTTACATTCGGTCCATAATTAGTCATAGCTCCCATATATACCCGCTTCCGAAAATCACTTTAACGTGCATAAATCGCTTAAGAATGTTGATATATACACAAAATTCAACATAAATGACTTTCATATAGACATAAATCACACGACCTAATTTCATGGTGATCGGTCCATAATTGGTCGTAGCCGAAAATCACTCACGAATATAAATTATTGATATTTTAAAAGAAAAATATGTTTACTCATTTACTTGGTGTAGGGTATTATATGGTCGGGCTTGACCGACCATACTTTTTTACTTGTTTTATTTGTATCCAATTACATTTTAAAACCAACTACATTTTTTAGAATTTTAACGAAATCTACATTCTAGCAATTTAATAATTTGTTCTAGGCTTCCCGGAAAATTTTAAAATTAATCCCAATTTCATGAGAAATGAAAAAGTGCGGGAAATGAAAAACTCTACTCGGAATCCATAATTTGGTAGAAAGTTGAGAAAATTTCATAGCTTACAATAGGATACAAAACTTATTTGTGGAAAAAAATGTGCAAATATCTGTATAAATCAAGCATTTATGAAATATAAGTCCTGTTTCGGGAGGACATTTGTATGGGGGCTATGTGAAATAATGGTTTAATTTTAATTTGATTAGTATGATTTCTGACTAAGCTGTTTTCCAAAGGCAAACCTTTTTTATCTTAAAATATTCATTCAAAAAGAACTTAATTCAGAAACTCGACATATTTTTTTTGTATGTAAAACACTAAAAATTTGTTTCTAAACTGAATAACAAAATTGTTTATCGGTCATGTTTCTGAATCAGATCCACAAATTTTTTCATCACATAGTTTTCATCAAATATTAAAAACTTTTACAAAAGTTAAAAAAATTTGTAAAAAACATTTTCACTTTCGAGGCGGTTGTTTTCCCATTGAACCCATGTTTTATAAATATTTATAGATTTATGACCATTTTATGTGCTATAAGTCCCACTGTATGGCATTTGCGTAAAAAGTTTCTTAGTTTCTACTTAATGCAGCCTATTTCAATGATTTTCTTATTGTTGTTTCTGTTTTTGTTATTTTTCATCGTCTTGTTAATATAGTTGTTGTTTTTTTAAATTTTTTTTCTATTTTTTGAACATAGAAAGCTGCTCAGCATCATTTATTTTACTTTGTGCAGTACAAAACTGAAGATTAATACAACTTACTCGATCATAAATAATGCAAAACGATTCTGGAAAATGAGAATGGCTACAGCAAAGGCAAAATATATAGAGATGGTTGGTTTAAAACAGTAACGTAGGTTGTTTGAAAGACAACATATTAAGAATGGTTGTTTGGTGTAAATAAATTTAAATGATTTCTGTTTAAAGTAAAGTTCTTACTTAATGCATTACACTATTGTTTTTAAACATTATGAAAATGAATGTATGTATGTGGCAAGTATGGAAGCTACGTCCCTGTTAATGGTATAAATATCGACACATATTGTATGTTCTGTGTACAAGTTGTTGGCACATATACAAAAAAATAAAGAAGTTTTTTGAAAAAAACAAAAAAATGCAACGAAACAGAAAACACTAAACCTGTACTAAAGTAGTGTTCAAAATACTGCAGTAAGTTGTTGTGAATGAAGGTGGTTTATTATAGAATAGTTAGTTGAAAACCTATGTATGGCTATATGTTTTGTACCTACAAATACGAGTACACTACACACTTTGAAGTTATAGTTTCTTGTATATAGTTTTCAATGTATTTTTTTGTTTTGTTTTGTACTTTTCTTGCTACGAGTATACAAGTATTTATGTGCTTGTACTCGTATTTGGTAATCATGCCATAACGTCAATTATACTTAATGACTTTGCAACGCCAAATGCTTCTTAACGATTTTTCTTTTAATGTAGTATGAGAGTGAGTGTATTGGTGAAAACTGCAAAAAAAAGGGAAAACTACAAATGGCAGCAAAAAAGCCAACAATTTGCTAAAAGCTACCCAAAGAAAAACTACTACATAAAGCTTTTAATGTTCAACTGTGCAACAGTTAAAATTCTTATTCTTCGTGTTCTAAATATTCTTCGTTCTTACTTTTTAACTTAAAGTGTTGTGATTATATAAAAAGCGGTTTTATACTTTTTGTTCTAGTTTTTTCCTTCTTCTTTGAGGGGGAGCAAATAACACTTAAATACCTGTTGCTTAATTAGCAATTGAATAGTATGATGATGATGATTTGGTTTTTATCTTTAATTTGAAACCACTTTTTATTAAATTATTAAGAAATAACTAAATAAAAAAATTAAAAGATCTCAAAGAAAATCTTGTTTATAGTAAAGTTAAGCAGAATAAAACTTTTGATAAGACAGAGAGAAAAATCTTTAATGTAATTCAGCACCATTAAAAATGGAAATAAATGCAAATCTTCCAAGCCACTATAAATTTATCCTCTGCAGACCGTTGTAGAAAGTATCTTTCTCTTTATCACTATATCGGAGCCGATACTCGTGTTAGCCTATTGGGTTTTTAAAAACATCAAGAGTCAACCAAATATAGCTCCAAAAAAATATTTATGCGCTAAAAATATGCATTTAAAAACAAAAAATATGCTCTTAAAATCAGGGACCATAACGGTTATAAGCAGTGTTGCCAGGAGCTGACAAAAAAAAGAAGCTATAAGCAAAAAAAGCTTAAATATTATAAATTAAGAATTTAGGTAAAAAAGCTATTTTGAAATTTAAACAAGACTTGAAAAAAGTCACGAAGCTAAAACCAAAATTTCGAGGCTAAAGAGTAAATAAAAGGGCTAAATTTAGCCTCAAAAAGGCTAAACCGGTAACACTGGTTATAAGTGAAATCAAAAAACTCATTTTATGACAGCTATTTTTCAACGTAAAAAAATAGCCGTCATAAAAAACACATTTGAGGAGGTTTATTTTTTCCGTCATAAAATAAAAGTCATTTGACGTGATTTATTTTTCCCATTAGAAAAAACCAAGTAAGAGAGCTATATTCGGTTGTGCCGATATACTTAAAAATAGTTTTTTTTTAATTATTATATCTAGCCCTTAGCGCCAAATTATCGTAAGCGACATTTTTAAAATTTTTGTTTTATTGCAGAAATTAAAATTTTATGGACCGACTGATGTTTTAGCGTTCTCAGAATATCAAAATTGTTAATAACATCAAAAATATAGGGGGTAAGATTTTATCGTAAGTCAATGTTTATATTTTACAGTAAACAAATTTTATCGTAAGCGACACTCAGTGGTATAGAAAAAAAGAGGGAAATAAATCTGTAACTTCTAAATGGTTAGATTGGTTTGAATGAAATTTCACGTGCGCAAAGAAGAAGTGTTGTCGAGTTTAAGTTTTGAACGTGGATCTCATGGGCTCACAAGGGCCGGACCAAGGTCCCTCACAGTAAGACACCTCGGGTATGTTACATTTTTAAAACGATATTATTCCTTGGTTTGAGCTTCGATTTCAGTAACATTATACATGTAGAATCTTCTCATCGAGTACTACAAAAAACCTGGTCGAAGCTATCAATTATCTATTTAGCTTAGGAGATATTCGCATTTGAAAATAAATTTTTCAAAATTTTTACCCACCCTACTCCAGTTTCATGATAACAGCGTATCCAAATATTTCCCGATTTTCTCCAGTTTTCCTTTATTGCACTAATAACACATGTGTGTGTCAAATGGAAAAAGAACTGTTTAAAAATAATGACTAAGTCCAAAGTTAAATGCATTTGAATTTAAAAAATTTTTAAAAAGCAATTTTTCGCTATTTTTTTGGGAAAAAAGAACTTTTTTTCTTTTTAAGTTATCGCAAACAATTTCCAAGAGGATGTATAAGAAATTTCTACTTTCTGAAAGCTTAGTTTTCATAAAATATTTTAAAGGAAAACCAATTTCAAAGTTGTTGTTACCGAGGGGACCAGATCCTTTCAAAAAACACCTATTTTTTATGTAAAATTAAACTTTAGGGCAAAAATTCTCAAATCGCATATTCGATATCAAAATATAGTAACCGATTTTAGATGGCCCAATATGTTTCTAATTATTTTGTAAAGGGTTCCGATAACTCCGACCCTGGTATGGCTATTATAGCCAAAAAACTAAAAATTACCATTTTTGGAATTTTTCAACACTTTTTTGGGAATTGCGGTATTGCTGATAATAAATTTCAAAATTCATTTTTATTTTTCCATTTTAAATAGAAAAGTCTACATAACTGTGAAATTTCATTAAAAACTATTTATAAATAAAAATTTAATTTCAATTCGAAAAATTTTTATCTATGCAAAAATTCAATAAAAAAACATTTTTTGTCATATTTTTCTATAAAGTATTCCATGAATTTTTAATTGTCAAAAGTTATAAAAATTTGTGAAAAATAGACAAATAGCTTGAACGAAATTGTATTATATCGCATCGTAATATTTTTAATTCTATGTATAAATTTCAAAATAATCAAAAAAAAACTTCTCCTGTAAAATTTGTTTTTTGTCGCTTACGATAATTTTATTTACAAATTGTTTTTTGATTTTTTTTTTAAAAAAGTTTTTTAAAAATTTTGTTTTAAATTTAAAATTTTTTTTTTTTTTTTTTGAAAAAGAATTTATGAGAAAAAAAATTTTTTGATAAAAAAAATTCGGGTTAATTAATATTTTTCCCGATTTTGACCCATTGTTGGTCCAACTTACTATAACCTTATGCACATCCTTGCAAGGGACTTTGAAATATTTATCATTAGCAAGGATTTTCATGCACTAAAAAATTAAAAATATGGGCTTATAATATGCACTATAAAGAAAGAAAATATGCACTAAAAATGTGCAAAAATATGCAATAAAAACAAGTTTTTTATTTGAAATAAATATATTTATTAATATAAAAAAACTATAAATTTCACTATTGTCAGATAGGGCAATTATATGGGGATTAAGAGAAATAATGGACCGATTCTAACCACATTTAATAAATATTGTACTAAATTTTGTCGAATTATCTTTGCCAAAAAGACACGAACGATTTCGTTACATCATATGTATACTAGGGTGGCCCTTAATAAACGAAAGTTGGATTTTGGCCATTCTTACCCCCAAGTTTGGTGAAAATTAGTAAACAAAATTATCCTGAGAAATTTTTCTTTTTTGAGATGCATTTACAAGGGAAAAAAATTTTTTTTCAGTTTTTGTAAAAATTTTGCCATTAAAAAATGACTCAGTCACATTAAGAAAATTTATACAAATTCTTTAGTATGAAAAAGTGCAATATTTTGTAAGACCAAAAATTAACTGATCTAAACAAGAAAATATAGCTCGGAATAAATGTGGATCAAATTGTTCTTAATATTTGCAATCCTATTAAAATTTTGATATAAATTTTAGTTTTAGAAACTCAATGAATATGTAATAAAATCTTTAATTATTAACGAAACTCAATGAAATTTTCAGCGTTTTTTAAGTTTCTCATTCTAAATAACAAGGCGTAGAAAAACTTGTCAAAAGATCAAAGGGAATCCCGCAATTCCTAAAATTTGGAGCAAAAAGCACAAAAATGGTATTTTTTAAAATTTTGCCTATAGGGTCCACATTTCCTTTGGAGCTTGGAAAATACTTTAGGGATAAATAGGGAACACATCAGGGTTTCCAAAACTGCTTTCCGTTTTCTAATCCCAGTTTTGGAATTTTAGAACATGTGGCCCAAATTTGAAATTTTTTAAAAAAATAGGTCAATTTCCAAAGGGCGTAGGGCTGACATGTTCGAAAAATAGGACATGTTTTTTATACCAAAATGTGCTCCGTAAAGAAAATTTATAGAAAAACATAAAATTGTTATATTTTCTTAAAGAAATTTATTTTTTAATAAAAAAAGAGTTAAGTCACCTTTTTGTCCAAAAAAACAGCAAAAATATACTATTTTTTGAATTTTTAAATTGAAAATCGGTTATTTTTGGATTCGTAATCGATATTGCTCTGAATACTTTTGTATGTTATTGGTAATTTAGTTGTATAACTAACAAAAAAAATTCGAGTACATTCGGTCCAAAAGTGCTACCTATATTTTTAAAAAAGCGGACCAAAGTATGGCGAAATTTTAAAATTTCAATTTTGAAATGCCTATAACTAGGAAATTATAAGAGATAAATAGCACACGTAAGCATATTTTTGCAAGATCTAGCCAAGCGCTTTCCAAAAATATAAAATTCTTTGAAATCGGATGGGAAACAAAAAAATGGAACGTGTTTAAAAATTTTACATGTTGAAGGTACCTTACTTTGAGCTCCCATAGCGCAGCCCCTGGAGCATTTGTAGGGCTCGTTTTAATAACTTAAACTCGAATACTCCTTGGCTATGCCCAATTCCAAAAAAAAATTGATTCCGCCCCACTAATGTACACTGATATAAAAATATATCGAAAACAAAATTAAATATGCAATAAAATGGAAAAATATCCAAAATATATGCATTTAAAAGAAAAATATGCAAAATATGAATTTATAACAAAATATGCAACAACAAATCGATGCAATTTTTTGCAAATTGTTCTATTCGGAAAGACAAATTGTCAAAAGTGATTTTGAGTTACTGACTACAAACATGCATTTGCATAGAAATCCTTGGCCAGATCATTAGATATCCATATTGTCTATATAAATGACTTAGTTCCAGATGTAGATCAAAAATAGGGCAAAAATCGAGGCTGTCCCGGTTTTTTCCTTATATCTCAGCCATTTATGGACCAATCTTGTCGATTTTAAATAGCCGAGCCGGAATAATTCCCGATATATTGATATATGAATCGTGTATGTATGTTATTTGTGGGCTACGGAAAGTTGATTTCAACATACAGATGGACAGACGGACATGGCTATATCGTTATTTATATATATTGCGTAATACGAATCTACATAATTGATTCTATATGTGGTCAAAATTTGGTGAAATTCTACTTCCACAAAGTGGGTCAAAAGATCAATAGAAATATTACTTTTGTTCTAGATGTCTACTAAAACAAAAATTTTAAACTCAATTATTTCGAAATGGCAAAAATATTATACACTATTGTTCTAATATACTTTGTGGGGTCGCAAATGAAAAATGTAGAAATTACAAACGGAATGACAAACTTAAGCCACTCATGGCGAAGGGTATAAAAATTGATGAAAGAGATCTAAGGTTTTTAGAGCTTTGGCCGAAAACAGTTAGAAAATTTAAAATTGTCAACAACAAAATATCTTCGATTAATGCAGCCCAGTTTTAAACAAATTCCTAAACAATTTTACAACTTTTAATCGGCTTGTGGAATAGAATTTCATTAAATCACCTAACTTAAATAATAAATAACAAAATTATACCTACTTAAGACAAATTTACATACTTTCCTTATGGTTGCTAAGAAATTTAAAGATTTTTTATTATTGATCTGAAATAAAAGAAGATTTTTTCTTAACATTAAAAATAAAAACATCAAACAATAAACATTGATTTTTTTATACACACATACATAGTATGTAGAATATATTTCAAAATTGTTCTGCCAACAATTATAAGTTTAAATAAAACCCCTAATTATTTAACATGTCAAGAAGTTTTGTTGTTGCCTTTTCTGTTCGAGACTTTCTCATATTTCTTAATATCACCCTGAATGAGCGCGTGTTTAACTTCTTAAATGTGTGTGATACACACACACACACTCCCAAGCGGAAACATTCACATGCACACACACACACACACACATATTCATCTCTAACAGTTCATTGTCATATAGAAGAACAACAACAACAATATAACTTAAACATAAACACAAAATTTCGCCCTACAAAACAAGTGAGAATACATAGTCGTACATTTTTAAATTATTTTTTTTAAGGATATGTTTTGTATATCTGCAACGATGTGTGCGGATTTTCACACAAACACTCACATACCGACAGAACAGAAATGTTAACAAACATATTTAGTGTTTGATGTTTGTTGGCGAAATAAAATAAAGGAAATAACAAAAAAAACGATGAAGAGTAAGCAAAAGAAAATGATGAGAATATTTTAATTTGACTTGTACATGCATACTTGAGTATTAGATTGTTGTACTGCTGCTGCACAGAGGGGCAGAATCAACATTTTTTGGAAATAAATCTGGAATTTCTAAACGGCCAAGGAGTATTAGAGTTTCAGTTATTAAAATGGACAATACAAATGCTCCAGGGTCGGCGCTATGGGAACTCAAATTAGGGTACCTTCGACATGTAAATTTTTAAGATTTTTATATGCTTTAGTGTGCTATTTATCTCTTATAACTTCCGAGTTGTAGGCATTTCAAAATTTAAATTTTAGAATTTTGCAATACCATGGTTTTTTAAAAATATAGGTCGTACTTTTGGACCGAATGGACTCAGTTTTTTCTTCTTAGTTAGACAACTAAATTACCAATAATATACAAAAGTTTTCAGAGTAATATCGAACAAATTTTAGAGGCTTTTTAAACCACTACACAATTTTGATGTATTGTGGTTCTAGTAGTACAAATATGGTCCAAATTTTAAATTCTATGGAGAAGTTTTTTTTAATTTTTTTTTATTTGTAAAATTGTGAATTTTTTTAGATGTTTCTCCACATAATTTATGATAACTAAAAAAGGGTTAGTCCGATATTACTGAAATAAACTTGGAAAAGTTCAAATTTACATAGCCTTTAATCAGTTTATATATTCCGTTTTAATCGGCTCATTAGTTTTGGAGTTATAATAACCAATTGAAGCAAAAAATATATTTTTTACTTGAAAATAGCTAATTTTTGTGTTTTAAAAAACTCATGAAAAATCGAAAACGCCAGAAATTGTCCAGATTTATTACTTTATCGCAAAGCCACATATAAAGGGAAAAATATAAGATATCGATCACAAAAATCGATTGATTCTTTTCGAATTTATTCACAATTAAGTGAATTCGCCCATGTTTACAAAATTTTATTTTTTTGTTTGATATACATAAAATTGAGTTGTTAATGTTCTTCTTTCGATTGATTGAATTTCGCAAACATTTTCCCCATGCTATGTACAAATTTTCATATATATATTGCGTTTAAATCGGGTTAGTAGTTTCGGAGTTATAATTACAAAATGGGAGCAACAAATATTTTTTTTACGTGAAAATTGCAAATTTTTATAACCTACACCACCATAGTGGGGAGGGTATTATGCGTTTGTGCAGATGTTTATAACGCCCAAAAAAATTAGTCAAACACCCACCTTAAAGTATACCGATCGACTTAGAATCACTGAGTCGATTAAACGATGCCCGTCCGTCCGTCCGTCTGGTTGGCTGTCCATGTAAACATTGTGCGCAGAGTACAGGTCGCAATTTTGCAGATATTTCGATAAAATTTGGTACATATTATTTTTTCGGCTCAAGGACCAAGCCTATTGAAACTGGCTGAAATCGGTCCTCTATTTCACCTAGTCCCCATACAAATGTCCTCCCGAAATTAGACTTTATCGGTCATAAATGTTTAATTTATAAATGTATCTTCACAAATTGCGCTCCAAATAAGTTTTATATATACAGAATTCATGTCAGGAAATTTTGTTACGATCGGTCCATAATTAGTCATAGCTCCCATATAGACCCTTTTCCGAAAATCACTTTAACGAACATAAATCTCTTAAAAATGTTGGTATACTCACAAAATTCAACATAGTAAACATTCATATACACACAAATCACACGACATAATTTCATGGTGATCGGTCCAAAATTGGACCGACTTCCCAAAACCACTCAAAAATATAAATTATTGAAACTTTAAAAGAAAAATGTTTTTGCTCTTTTACTTAGTGTAGGGTATTATATGGTCGGGCTTGACCTCAATTTCAACTAGCTTCCAGTTTGAGTTTGAAACAATTTTCTATAAATTTTTATAAATATTTTCTATCTCCACCACTGTGCATTATTGTGTTTTGGTTAGCTTGTTTTTGTTGTTGATTTTTCCTTTTTTGTTTCGAAACTTAGACACGCGTTTACAAATTTTTTTTTTTATGGCTTCATTTATTATTTCGATATCCTGACGTTGAAATTTTGAATGTTTATTTCGTAGTGGTTGGTTGTATTGTTTATGTGTAATTTATAAATTTCATTTATGTTATTTTTCCAGCCAGCTTTCTACAGTTTCTTGTAGTTGTTTTTGCTCTTCTTATTGTTTATGAGTTTGTTTATATGGAAATGTTTTTATGTTGTGTTCACAAACATACATACATACATTTTTATATGATTATTATAATTTTATTTTGTAATTTTTGGATTAATACACATTTTGTTGTTATTGTCGTCAGTTTTGCTTAATAACTTTACGACCAAAAATGTATGAGTGTAAACATGAATTAATAACTAAATGAATAAATGTCATTTCATTAGTTAAACTTCATGCTCGATTAAATTATCAATAGATGTAAGGACTATTAGTTCTAGTTTGATGGAGCTATTAAACAATAAACAAAACTTTTTAAATAATATTTTATTACTTGTATATGACAGTTGTCAATTAGTCGTACATAGTTTTGGATGTATTTAACTGTTGTCACTATGTACAGAGAAGCAGAATTAAAATATTTATAATATGAATCTGTCATTTCTAAATGGCTGTTCAAATTGACAAGAAATCAAATTCACAACGGCGTAGCAGAAGACGCCACATGCTCTTCAGGAGTGGAGCTATGGACTTTCAAAGTAAAGCATCTCAGCCATATAATCAGTGTATTAAAATCACTTTAATATTTTATTCAAAATTTTGTATATAACTGAATTTTCACAAAATATAGCTTTCACAATCTTTCATAGTGAGTTATTAAGAGACCTAGCGAGAAGATTTTTAGAATTTAAAAAGTTTTAGAAAAATCTTTGTATTCTGAACGGATATCATTTATTTCCATTCGATTGAAATATCGACATATTCAAAAAATGTGTGCAAATAATTATGACAAGTAAGAGTGTTATATTCTTATATAGCCACCTATAATATAATATGGGCAATTCCACGAGATTGACTACCATGACTGAAAACCCAAAAACCCTTGAAACTTTTTTTAAAGATGATTTGAATAGGAGAAAATTAGACTATATTTAATTTTTTAACTTAATTGACATGTTTTAGGCTAAAATTGCTGTTAAAACTAAGCTCCCAGTTAGTATGTATGTAGTATGAAATGAATTTGACTCTGATTGTTTATTTGCTATTATAAAATTGTTTATTGAAACCGAATGTATATTTTCTATTAATTTTTTTAGTTTTTGCAAAATATATTTACATATATATTGTTTTATTATAAAAGAAAAATCAGTCACGTACGATATGTCACGTACGATATTAAATTTTAATTATTATAAAATAATCCAAAGATTGTTTTTATTTAAATATGACGGATTGTAAAGGAAAAGTATTTCGTTTAGTGTAAGAAATTAAAAGAAAACATAACGCTTCTCACGATTCGAAAATTTACGCATATTTTTACATGTACCTCAAAATGACTTCTGTTTTATGTCACGTACGATATACCCTTATTTTGCTCGATATTTTGGACAACAATGTTTCGAAAGAACTTTTTTTTTAAAAAAATATAGTACCCTCTGAATGGAACATAAATACCAAATTATTATACCCTACACCACCATATTGGGGAGGGTATTATGCGTTTGTGCAGATGTTTGTAACGCCCAAAAATATTGGTCTAACACCCACCTTAAAGTATACTGATCGACTTAGAATCACTTTCTGGCTGTCCATATAAACCTTGTGCGCAGAGTACAGGTCGCAATTTTGAAGATATTTCGATCAAATTTGGTGCATTTTTTTTCGGCCCAAGGACGAAGCCTACTGAAACTGGATGAAATCGGTCCATTATTTCACCTAGCCCCCATACAAATGTCCTCTCGAAATTGGACTTTATCGGTCATAAATATTTAATTTATATATGTATCTACACAGATTTCGCTCCAAGTAAGTTCCATATATACAAAATTCATGTCACCAAATTTTGTTACGATCGGTCCATAATTAGTCATAGCTCCCATATAGACCCGCTTCTGAAAATCACTTAAACCTGCATAAATCTCCTACGGTATATACACAAAATTCAACATAAAAAACTTTAATTAATTCATAAATCACACGACCTAATTTCAAGGTGATCGGTCCATAATTGGTCATAGCTCCCATATAAGGCCCACTTCCGAAAATCACTCACGAATATAAATTATTGATATTTTAAAAGAAAAATGTTTTTGCTCATTTACTTGGAGTAGGGCTTGACCGACTTAAGTAACTTCCAACGATTTTGCAAGCTCTTGTTGAGTTTTACAACAATCTTCATGGAGTAATTCCTCCAATTTTTGAAATAGCTGCTTGAGTAGTTCACAATAATTTTGAAAGCTCTTTTTACAACAATCTTCATGAAGAAATGCCTCCAATTCTTGGCCTTTAACATTTTTTTGGATGGCCAGGGCGATTTTTGTCTTACCGATGGAAAGCATTCACCTTAAATTTTATATGAGTACTGCCATTCTCTAGGCATTTATGTACCAACGAGCCATATTCCGGAAAGGAATATTTATAGGGGCTGTTAAAAATCATGTACCGATTCTTAGCATTTTCAACAGAGCTTATCATTATATCATAAAAATATATAAAATTTGTTGGGAGGTTTTCTCACAGTTTAGTCCATAATTCTGATTCAATCCCCTACATCCTACCCTCGAGGCCTTATCGGTTCTTCAACAGACAGAAGGATGGACTTGACTTAATTGACTCAGAATTTTATAAGGACCCAGGATATACATATATACTTGTTAAAAACGAAATGACACAATCAATTAACCCCCATATTTTTGGTGGTGATTATAAAAATATAAAATGTACTTGTTTGTCCTTTTATAATAGTTTGGAATATGTTATAATAAAATTAAGCATTCTTTCATTTTAGTTGGGAGGGAACATTGCAAACTTTTATTGGGGCCACCCTAAAATATTATATTTAAATAATAATGCCATTAATTATGTTTTAATGCTTTACAAATCCCATAAAAATGAGCGACATGAAGCTTAAAAAAAAGGTCATAACGCAAGTATGCCAAATTCCAATACAATTCATGAAATCTATTTAAATTACTCGTATCCATAAAAATATTTAGGCTGGTAATTGCTATGTTAAAGATGGTATTTACTTGAAAATTTAAATTCAAATGTTATCAAAAACGGCACAAAATATAAAGAAAAAATAGACACTAATACTAAATGTATGTAGAATATTTTTTAATAATGATAGGAGACCAGTAATAATACATAAATAATATTGAAATGAAGTACAATTTATGTAGTGATGATGATATAGCCGGAAGCGGATGTTGATTTGTTATGGTCCCACACTCCGTTGCGATGTTTCTATTCTGGATCTAACTGTGGTTGGTAGTGATTTTTTTGTTTAGTTTCTGTTATTGTTGTTGATTTTGTGTTTTTGTTGTTGTTGTAGTTCTTGTTGTATGTTTCTGTTTATTTGTTCGTTTTGGCATGGCATGGCATGTGCCCTTACGTCTATCATTTGTTACGATGTCATTATCATTGTTTATAATATTTTTGTGTGAGGGAGTTTGTGTGTGTGTGTGTATTGGGCACCACCACCAACAACTACAACAGCAATCGTGCCTGTCATGCTGATACTAGTTGTAGTTTTAGTCGTGACGGTAGCATTTCTTATGACGGCGGTGCTGGTAGTGGTGGTGGTGGTGGGTAGTTGATGTTCTCATTTATTTGTGTATGTTGTGTTTTTGACATTTGCCACCCAGGCGCCACTAAGGATCTATTTTTTGCTCTTTCCTCTACCAATTTTTCATTTCTTCCTCTTTTGTTGAAAAAATGTCCTGTGCGAACGGTATTCGCAGACTGGCTTGATTTCACTTCCCATTGCTTTTATGCTAGTTAATCTGAAAATAAATCTTTCTAACAATTTTAACATTTAGTCTTGATTAAGTAAGTGAAACCTTTTATACTTATGAATAAAAAAAGAAACGAAACAGAAAATATCGACAAAAACTGAAAATACATAATATTAATATAAAGCTGTTTTTAGTTCAAGCTGCTTTAGATTTGTATCTTCTTATCGTTAGCCGTTAACGTTCACTCATATTCACTTTATTAGGTTTGCATTCATATAGATTATTCGCTGTTTATATGGCTGGTTGTTGCTACAAATGACGATGACGTTGGCTTAACATCTATTTGTTGCTTTTGTTATAAATATGTATATAATAGGGTGGCCCTTATTATGCACTCTTACGATTTTCATAGCTAAAAAAGTATGAAATTGTTCTCCGTTATTTAAAAACAAATAAAATCGTAAAATCGGTTAACGTTTAGAGGTTGCACATTTTATTTAAAAATTCGAATTTTGTGTCTTAAAAAAAATTAAAAAAATAAAGTGGAAAAAAATCCAATTAAAAACAGTTTTGTATATAGTATGTATGTATATTAGGGTGGGTCGATTTTTTTCACGAAAAATCATATAGCAGAAACGCATTCTACGGAAAATTCTAAGAAATTTTCCCAAGGTCTAAAATCAAATCCTATCTTTCTGATTTCGTCTTTTATCCAATGATATTTCAGTATTTATTTTTTTTAATAGTTTTTTGTATTGGATAGAAGACGAAATGCTTGCGCATAGGATAGGATTTGATTTTAGACCTATGGTTTCTTGAGGAAACTTTCTTAGAATTTTTCGTAGATTGCGTTTCTTCGACCCAGCCTAATGTATTTAAATTTTCTGTCATCGATAACCCTTTATAATTTGTTACCAAAAAAAATTTATGCATATCTCAAATCCCAAAATTATAAATTTTTTAAACGAATTTTCCAAATTTTTTTCGAATGTAATAAAAGCTAAATAAGTATAAAAGCGCAATTTTTAACAGTTGTACCTATTATGAGTTAGTGCGGAACTGGTTTGAAATTGGAGGACTTTAAGGAAATTTAATTTTTGGTCACAAATTTGTTGAAATTATTTATTAAAAAACATTTTGTGGCTTGTTTCTTTGGGTTGCTAATATATGTGTTCGGCATATTTAATTTCGAGAATATTGTTAACCACTTTATATCTGGGGTCAAAGCTCTCCAATACAGCAAAAAAATATAAAATAAATGAAATTTGTTTGTTGATACTTGGGCATATTTAACTCATATTAAGCTGAAGAAAAAATAATGTTCAAAGAAAATTTCGAATTTTGGATTTTAAAATATTTAAATTTTTTTTCTTATGACACGAACGCAATTTTGTAGTTGTTAATATTTTTTCAATAATTTTTCTCATTTCACACAAAAGTTATGTTGGTTTTAAACCAGTTGAAAAAAAATAATTGAAATTAAAACAAGTAATAGAGCTATATTCGGCTGTGCCGAATCTTATATACCCTTCACCAAATTATACTTCAAAATAAAAATTTTAAATATTTTTAGGTAAACAAAATTTATTTTTTTTCCACCAAAGTTGTCTTTTTAAATTTTTTCGAATTGCTTTTTTTAATTTTTTTTTTATTTAAAATTTTTTTTTTGGTTTTTTAAATTTTTTTTAATATCTAGCGAAAAACTAAATTCGGGTTAAAAAATATTTTTTCCGATTTTGACAACTTGTCTTGTATACGACGCGCCCGCCGTTGCAAAGGTCTTTGAAATATCTGTCATTAGATATCCATATTCTCTATATTAATGACGTAGTAATCCAGATATAGGTCAAAAATTGGTCAAAAATCAAGGTTGTCCTGTTTTTTTTTACTTATTTTTTACTAATCTTTTAAATATGCTGGCAGCCTTTTCAGCATATTTAAAAGATCTATCTAAGGTTCTCTGTCAATAAAATATGATATCCAAGTAGAGATGCCTAACGGGGAATCCCGTTCCCGAAAATCCCGGGGTTTTCGGGATTTCTTAAATTTTAAATCCCGGGATTTTCCAAATCCCGTTTTTCATAAATAAATAGGGGAAATTGTCATTTTTGTGTGCCTTTTTCATGCATTTTGACATTAAAAAAAATATATTGAAACATCATTGGATAAAAGACGAAATTCGCAAGATGGGATTTGATTTTAGACCTATGATTTCTTGGGGGTAATTTCTTAGAATTTTCTGCTATACGATTTTTCGTGAAAAAAATCGACACACCCTAATGTACTATTTATTGTTATTTCTTCTTATATAATGTACTCATGCAAGTATTTTATGCTTTTTAGTGTCTAATGAAAATTAATTGCTAAATAAAAAATTTTCTTTCAATTGTAAAGACATAATTATGTACGTTTCTTTCTTATAGTTTTCAGGATTTTAGATTTCCCGAAAATCCCGAAACCCCAGGTCGGGATTTCGTAATTTTTTACCAAATCCCGAACCCCGGGATTTTCAAAAACCAGTTTGAGATTTGGGATGTGTATGCATTTTATGTTTATACCATACACCACCATAGTGGGGAGGGTATTATGCGTTTGTGCAGACGTTTGTAAAGCCCAAAAATATTAGTCTAACACCCACCTTAAATTATACCGATCGACTTAGAATCACTTTCTGAGTCGACTAAACGATGTCCGACCGTTTGGTTGGCTGCGCACAAGGTCCATGTAAACCTTGTGAGCAGAGTACAGGTCGCAATTTTGAAAATATTTCGATCAAATATTTCGATCAAACCAAGGCCATTGGAACTGGCTGAAATCGGTCCATTATTTCACATAGCCGCCATACAAATGTCCTTCGGAAATTGGACTTCATCGGTCATAAATGTTTAATTTATATATGTATCTCCACAAATTCCGCTGCAAATAAGTTTTATAAACTCAGGTCTCGTTTTATGCGGATTCAAATTTATACGATTTTTAAATTAATTTTTTTTTAGAATTTTAAAAGATTTTGAAATTTTAGATGGTTTTTTTTTTTTTTTAATTCTTCATTTACATAACCGAGCCCTTAAGGGCCTTACCTTTTTACCATTTTTAAATTAAACCAATTTTGCATCACTGATATAATGGTTATAGTTTGTTTTTTACAAAATCAAATTCTTAATATAGATTCAGATACGAAAAGAGTATTAAAGATTCATCGCGGACTGACTGATCTGTTTTCGGGATATCAAGAGTTGCATAAGCAACTTAAAAATTCGAAATCGCAAAGTTTAATGACAAACTATTTTGCAAGAAAAGATGCAATTGAAGCTCATAAAAATTCTTCGATTTCGTCCCCTATTCACTAGATTAATTCTAGTGCTGAAAATGATATTTTACCATATGATGACAATATGATTATATCATCTAGTGATGCAAGTGACGTTGAACCAATTCCAAAACCGATGCAGACAATTATTCAGTGATTCATATTAATCATGTATATTTACAGAATTTCCTTAAAAAATGAGTTAGCTCATTTTTTTTTGGATCATATTAAATTTGTCTGTAATTATAAATATTTTTGTTTATTTTTTTAACGTATTTTGTTTTTATTATTTAAGTAAATTAAATAGATATATTTTTGTTGATTTTTTTTATGCGATTTTGTACTGATTTTTTAATTAAAATCTGAATTTATGCGGATTTTCAGAATTTTGGAACAAATCATTAGTTTTTATATGAAGCTAGAGTATCGTTTTATGCGAATTAAATTTATGCGATTTTTTTGGAACGCATCTATCGCATAAAACGAGACCATAGTATATATACAAAATTCATGTCACCAAATTTTATTACGATCGGTCCATAAGGCCCACTTCCGAAAATCACTCAAAAATATAAATTATTGAAATTTTATAAGAAAAATGTTTTTGCTCTTTTACTTAGTGTAGGGTATTATATGGTCGGGCTTGACCGACCATACTTTCTTACTTGTTTTTGTTTTTGTATCAAACTATAATGGCCAGGAAATGCTTATCTTAAAATTGGGTTTTATATCGGTAACGGTAGCTTAGCTGTAGCGTTTATCAAGCTGAAAGGGTATTTTAGGGGCAACGGTGACAACCTTAGAAATTATTGCTACTTTGAAACAAAGCTCGAAAATCAAAATAAAATATGCAACCTCTAAACGTTATCCGATTTTGCTTAAATGTTCAGAATTTGCTTTTTAGATGACCAATGAAAATTTGGGTGAAAAATAAGCGCCACCCTAATAAGCTACATATTAACAAATGTGTGTAGGGGGTGTTTCATATCAAACACAATAAACAAATTTTGTGCAGTAAACATTTTAGGAAATAGAGTATATTTTTGAGACATTTACGTACATATTTCCCTAAGAATAGTATAGGCAATTTATTAAAGGAGTCTTGGTAAAAAAGCAAATTCTTTGCTTAATACAAATCTATATCATAATTGAGGACGAAAGGTTTTTTATTTAGAATTGTCAGCTAAATTGTTTATTTTAATATTTTATTGTTGGTCTACAAAACTCCCCCTTATAAATAATAATAAAAAAAACAGCCAAACATTGAATCATACATACGCACGAATACGCACACAAACATGCATATGGTTGTTCCTTGTGCTATTTTAGTTGTTAAACATAAATCATCTCGTATGGGTGTCAAATATCCTGCTGTGTTTTCAAACACATTAGTATTATGTTAAAGCCTCTAGTTTATACCCAAATAATGTTTTTTTCTTCTTCTATTTTTTTGCTTTTGGTAGAACATCATCAGTTGTGGTATGGTGCTGCGTTGGTGTTCCTACTTGTATTCATTCAACACAACTGGTAGTACTTATATTTTCCTTTTTTTCTAGCTTTAACTTTTATTTTTCATACGTTTAGTGTCTCCAATAATTCAGTTATTTGCTACTGTTTATTATGTATGCGTATTAAGCTGGTTACCGCGGAGTGTATAAATAACGTATGTATTTATTTATATGAGTTATTTTCAAGTAATTTTAAGCCGTAGGCCTAGTCACAACTTATTTCTACTTTATCTGACTTTTTACAGTAAATTGAGTACTAGTCGTTAATTAGCATTAGTGTTATTATATTTATTAATGCATACTCTCACATATTTCATATTAACATAAACGTTTTTATTTATTTTCTTGCTCAAATTGAAGGTCGAATACAGCTGGTGTCATAAATTTAATTTTTATTTGCATTCGAGTGTTCTATGGCAAGTTATTCAAATGCATTTGATTAAATTAAAGGTAGTTTTAGAAAATTATAGTTTTTATGTTCAAAGTGTGCATAAAAGAGATTTCCTGCTGTTTTTTGTAAGAAATGTTTTTTCAGGTGTTATGTTTGAGGAATAAATAGTGTAAAAAAGAAATAAAGGAAATAAATGAAAAACTCTATAACATGCTTGTACTTCTTAGCATATGGACTGACGAATAAATGTATTACATTTTTATACCCTACACCACCATTGTGCAGATGTTAGTAACGCCCAAAAATATTAGTCTAACACCCATATATACCGATCGACTTAGAATCATTTTCTGAGTTGATTAAACGATGTCCGTCCGTCTGGTTGGCTGGCTGGCTGTCCATGTAAACATTGTGCGTAGAGTACAGGTCGCAATTTTGAAGATATTTCGATCAAATTTGGTACATATTATTTTTTCGGCCCAAGGACCAAGCCTATTGAAACTGGCTGAAATCGGTCCATTATTTCACCTAGCCCCCATACAAATGTCCTTCCGAAATTGGACTTTATCGGTCATAAATGTTTAATTTATAAATGTATCTCCACAAATTGCGCTTCAAATAAGTTTTATATATACAACATTCATGTCACCAAATTTTGTTACTATCGGTCCATAATTAGTCATAGCTCCCATATAGACCCGTTTCCGAAAATCACTTTAACGCGCATAAATCGCTTAAAAATGTTGGTATACTAACAAAATTTAACATAGTTAACTTTCATATAGACATAAATCACACGACCTAATTTCATGGTGATCGGTCCATAATTGGTCATAGCCCCCATATAAGGCCCACTTCCGAAAATCACTCAAAAATACAAATTATTGAAATTTAAAAAAAATATGTTTTTGCTCTTTTACTTAGTGTAGGGTATTATATGGTCGGGCTTGACCGACCATACTTTCTTACTTGTTTTAAATATTGAAACCGTACCCGCTGAAAACTTTCGTAATGACCTAAAATACCACCAACAAAATTTTAGCTTGTTCTAAGAAGGACAACCAGTGCCGACTTTCGATTTAGTTTTAAGATGCATTTACAAGGGGGGAAAATGCATTTTATTCAGTTTTTTTTTTCAATTTGTGCCACTAAATAATTACTTTTGCAATATAATTTAAAAGAATCGAATTGTGTACGTAATTGTCGTTCTAATACGATATAAAAGATGATCCGCATGAGCTGATATTTAAAATATAAATAGTCCTAGAAAAGATCTACAAAAAATATATATACATATGCAAATTATCACTTTTAGGTCAAGAGTTATTTAAGTTTAATTATTTATTTTTTTTTAAATTTGTTCGATCTTTTTTTAGTTTTTTAGATATGTCGGGCCTATGGTGGTTCGTAATTGTTTTTTAAAATATCACCAATATTTGCGATAAAATTTCGAATTCTATAAAAATAACTTGTTAACAGTTGGAACATGTAAAAATGGCCGTTCTTTTTTACGTTTTTGCAAAAAACACATTTTGCATGGAATATATAAAAACACGTTACAATTTTTCAAAAGTTAGCAAGGTTTGTGGAGCTCCTGATGAACAAATATAACCTTTTTGTATAAGTAGTTAGTATTGGTGAAAACCTTACGACTTGAAGATTAACAGTTTAGTGAAACGAAATAATTTTATGAATTTTTCGGACTTCATTTACCATAGAAACTAAAAAATTTGAATATTGGGATTTTTCATGAACAAAAATATAAAATTTTAACGGTTAAAGCTATTATAACAAAAGTTAGAAATAGTGTAGATCCAAATGTCCTTAAAGCAATGGAATTATAAGTTTTAACACCTTTTATTTTCAAATACCAAAATTCCTAATACGGGGCAAATGTGTTCCAAAAACTAAGTTTTTTAGAAAACACCCCACGGCGACGTTATTTACTGCGTGATACTAAAATAACTTTGTGTGTGTTTAAATAAGATGCAGGGCTATACACGCATAGAGCTTTTTCGAGGATCGGTGCTTTGCCTTTTTTGAATTTTTTGCTCAAACCAAAAATTTTTTTTAAATTGGCAAAGATTGGATTAGTATGGAGGCGACTAGGTCCACTTAAATGAGCCAAGTTTTACTTTCTACGCTTTTGCATTAGGTTCTATTTTCGAATCATGTAAAAATTTTATATAGTCCCGAAGAATTTTTTTTCTACAAAAGAAAATTATATAGAGACTTTTTTGGGAAAAAACGTAAAAAATACGGCCATTTTTATATGTACCAACTTTGGATGCTTGTAACTTTTTATAGGGACGACATGACTGTTAGTAGGTTGTTTTTATGGTATTCGAAATTTTATCGCGAATATAGGTGATATTTGAAAAAAACAATTTCTACGGTGGTTCGAAATTGTTTTTTTCAAACATATCTAAAAAACTAAAAAAGATCGAACAAAATTAAAACCTAAATAACTCTTGACCTAAAAGTGATAATCTACATATGTATATATATTTTTGTAGATATTTTCTAGGGCTATTTATATTTTAAATATTATCGGATTATAAATAGATTTTTGGCGACTTTTTAAAAAATGTGAGACCCAAGGTGGCGTGCAATTTTGCTAATTAAGCGTAAAGTGCTTTATCTGCCTACATCTTTGGTGACCCCCACTGAAATTTTCCGGCAAAAAATTTTCTCTCGAATATTTTAATCCTTAAATGTCCTCTTTGAAAGGACTGTTTTTCATTTTCTCGAAAAAAGGGTCAAATTGACACCTAAGGAGAGGAGCTAGAGGGTTAATGTCTTCCACAAAAATAATCCCCATAAAATTCCACAATATAACTTAGACAATAAGAATTCTCTTATACATTACCTTACAACATTTTTTTCAGTTAGTATACTGCTCCATTCGATCAAAAAATTAAAACTTTGACCTACTGTAAAAAAAAATCAAACCAGAAAAATTATCTACTCAACATGCCCTTTCAGAATTATAGGGTCGCTATTCTGTTCCAATCAAAAAGTCTCAATTTGTTGGATAGTGTAATTAATTATCAAAAAAATATTAATTTTTAAATTTTCCTTAAGAAAATAAGCAATCAAACAAGATAGACAGTGGTTGTTTAGATAATTCTTTTATAATGGATAATATTTCTGCTACGTAGTATTGGCTGTTATAGTATAAGATGGCTTCATATTCAGTATTTTATACTTAAGAAAATGTCCCACTAATGACGTTTTAATAAATCCATAAGAAAAAAGTTACAAGTGCCTTCAAAATATGAGTAAACAATTAAGGGAAAAGGTTAACAACGAATTCAGCACGACATTAAGAAGTCACATAAACAATTTCTAACCAGGGATTAAATCAGCATAAAAAATATACATATATATCAGATTTTAAATAAAAAAAAACTTACTTAATGAACTAATTTTCTTGATGCCAATTTTAATTAACAAACTCATTAGTTTTTCTCAGACATTTTGCAAAAACTTTCCCTTTACTTTCTCTTATATATTTAATCGATTTTAATGAGCAGATGAATTCATCACAAGAATCATCCTAAGTATGTACGTATGCATGAACATAGTATCTAAATCAAAAGTTTATTTATCATTAAATTAAAGAATGTGTTTGTACTTAAAACCCAGTAAATATACCAACATTGTGCCAATTATGGCTAATTTCCGTTGTATGTGCAGTGCATGAACGAACATGTATGTGCTTATAAAAATAAATCCTACCTTTAAGCTAAAATCTGCAAAAACCAGATATAAAAATTCAGCAGATTTATTTTACTTTTCAAAAAAATTCGAAAAAAAAAAATACTCTTATGAAAAAAAGGGGAAGAAAGGCACACACAGAAAACAAAAAATAAACAATGTAAGCAAAACTTAATTCTAAGAGACATACGAACGAATAAATAGCAGTAGACAGCACAGGCACAGTCACAGTCAGTCAAACATCCATACACACACACACACTCTCTCACATAAACTGACACTCACTCACACATATGCCCAACAAGGATATGAAGGACTGTTTTTTTAAGCATCAGCAAAACAAAAATAGAATAAAGAACAAATATGAAATTCTATAATGCTTATGTTTTCCTCTACAACAAGAACAGTAGAAAAAAAAACCAAAAAAAAATGGAAACAGGGACAAAAGAACATCATTCTCGTATTTTAGAAAAAAAAAATCCTTTCACTTTGACATTAATCCCAAATAGCCGCTGAGAGGCAGACTTCAACAACAAAAGATGAACAACAAGAATTGACAGCACATTAGTACAAAAAAGAACAATAATAACAACAAAAACGACAATAGTAGCAACAACAAATGGTCCATATATTAAGCTACAAATAGAACGGCAACACATACAAAAAAACAGACTGGAAAAAATAGGAGAATTACGTCCTAGTCAAACTTTTCTGCATTTCATATACAGCATAAGCCGCTCTATAGAAAAGTGTATGTGTCTGCATGTGTGAATTTATATTAGTAGAGCCCCTTATTTATATGAAGCTAAAAACTGTAATTTTTGGCTTTAAGTTATTACTTAAAAGAAAGCATGGCAAGCCTTCTATATCATCAGTCTGAGTCATTAAATAAACCATTTCAATGCAAAAAAGAAAGTGTTCAAGTTGCTGACATCCAAAATCTGATCATGCCAAAAAAATCCGCCTAGCATTTCTTGTCAGCTAGATTGTGGAAGTCTAAAAGTATTCAACGTTGCACAGTGGGGCATAAATCGGAATAAAATTTCACGTGGGAATATCCAAGAGAATTTGAAATCTACAAATGCTCCAGGGGCGGCGCTATGGGGGCTCAAAGTAGGGTACCTTCGACATGTAACATTTTTACACACCTCCAAGCGCTCGGCTAGGTCTTGATAAAACATGCATGCGAGGCATTTGAAATTTTGAAATTTTTTTCGACTCGTTTTTACCGAAAGACACGAATTTTGTTATTAATTAGACAACTAAAATACGAATAACCTTCACAAGATTTCAGAGCAATATCAATTGATCCAAAAATAAACGCTTTTCAATTTAAATATTTAAAAAATAGTTGATTTTTGCGGAAAGGTGACTTAACTCTTTTTTATTAAAAATAAACTTTCTTTAAAAACATGAAACAATTTTATATTTTTCTGTAAATTATCTCTACGGAGAACATTCAAGTATAAAAAGCATGTCCTCTTTTTCGAATGTGTTGCCCCTAAGCCCCACAGAGGGATGGCTTCATACATTTTTTTGCAAAAATTATAAGGAGTGGTCGTAGAGCGCTGAAATTTGGTACCGATAATTATATGGACTAAATTAAGAAAAAAACTAAATTTTATCAAAATCGACCACGTCCAACGCCCACTGCCCATACAATCCAAATTGATTTTTCGAATAAAATTGTTTATATCCAAGCAAAAGTCTAGAAATTTGGTTCATATTCAATTAAATCGGTCACGCCCACCGCCCACGAAACCCATACATAGATAAGAATTTGTTTGATATTTCGTTTATTATTCGACAAAAAATATGAAATTTCATCCTGTTCCGAAAACATCCGAAAACTATTTTTTCTTTTAATCGAAACAAGACAATACCACCTTTCACTTTATTAAAAAACAGTTTGGGGGAAAGTGGGGCAACATTTTTTTTTCGCCATGGAAAATCAAAAATAAAATAATTTTTAGAGGCTTATAAATATGGCCATATCTTCTTAACGGTTTATGATATCCCCATAATTTTTTTTTTGTATTTATGGAGAATTGCTATATTTTTCGAATATCTTAAAGTTAAATGGTATTATTAGGAAAATTATACATAAATAAACCACTGAATTGCGTGAAAATATAAGTAAATTTTTGCTTAACACACTTGCATGGACTTTACTTAAATTTTTTTAAAAAAAAAAAAAAAATTTCTTAAAACTATCAGTGTACATTTCATCTTTAAACATTTATCTACAAAACTGCATCATTTGATTTTTGAAATTAAGTGTTTGAAAAACTGACTTTTTGACACCAAAATCCCTCTGTGCGCCCTTCGGAATGTAACCTATTTTTTTATCAAAAGTTAAAAACTTTGGTCCACATGTTCTAAAATTCTAAAGCTAAAATCTAAAAAACGGAAGGCAGCTTTAGAAACCATGCAGAGTTCCCTATTTATCCTTAAAGTATTTTCCCAGCCCAGAAGGAAATGTGGACCCCATGGGCAATATTGTAAAAAATTCCATTTTTGTAATTTTCGCTCCAATTTTTAGGAATTGCGGGATTGCCTTTGATCTTTTGACAAGTTTTTTTACACTTTGTTATTTAGAATGACAGACTTAAAAAACCTTAAAAATTTTATTGAGTTCTGGTAATTAATAAATATTTTATTACATGTTTATTGAGATTCTAAAACTAAAATTTTTACCAAAATTTTAATAGGAATGCAAATATTAGGAACAATTTAATCCTAATATTGATTGGTAGCACAAAAAAAATCAAGTCAATACTTTAATTAGATTCAAAAATATGCCACTTTAAAAATCTGTCCTTCAAATATTTTTGAAAGCACTTTTTCATACTAATTTTTTTTTTATTTGGTTTTTCTTGTCTTACATTTTTTATAACGTACAATAACAGCGATAAAAGCTTAACAAAGAATATTTGCGATTTTGTTTTTTTGATGAAGATCGAAGATCAATAATTTAGGTGATCATCAACATTTCTCAAACGATTAGATTTTGCTACTAATTTGTATTTCAAAAAAACTGGTTCGAGAATTATTTTGGATTATTTTGTATTGAATTATGGGGCTGACCTAATGTAAATATGTGTTTGTGTATTAATGTTCTAAATTGAAGTTGAATCAGTAAAACGAATACAAAAATATGACATCAACTTTCAATGATTTTAGCCGGGGCGGTCAGAACTTTAAAATAATGTATTTATGTTATTAAAATGCAATTGAATTTGAGAATTACGACATTGGAAACAAGTAAGAAAGTATGGTCGGTCAAGCCCGACCATTTAATGCCCTACACTAAGTAAAAGAGCAAAAATAATTTTATTTTAAAATTTCAATAATTTATATTTTTGAGTGATTTTTAGAAGTGGGCCTTATATGGGGGCTATGGTCGTGTGATTTATATCTATATTAAAGGTAACTATGTTAAATTTTGTGTGTATACCAGCATTTTGCACGTTAAAGTGAATTTCGGAAGCGGGTCTATATGGGAGCTAATTTGTGGAGATACATTTATAAATTAAATATTTATGACCGATAAAGTCCAATTTCGTAAGGACATTTGTGTGGGGGCTAGGTGAAAAAATGGACCGATTTCAGGCAGTTTGAATATGCTTGGTCCATGGGCTCAAAAAATAATATGTACCAAATTTGATTGAAATATCTTCAAAATTGCGACCTGTACTCTGCGCACAAGGTTTACATGGACAGCCACCCAGACGGACGGATGGACGGACATCGTTTAATCTAGTCAGAAATTGATTCTAAGTCGATCGGTATACTTTAAAGTGGGTGTTAGACCAATATTGTTGGGCGTTACAAACATCTGCACAAACGCATTATACCCTCCCCACTATGGTGGTGTAGGCTATAAATATTGATCAGACAATTAAAATTCAAATATCTATTTATTTAATTTTTAAAATAAATAATGCAACATTTTAATAACAAAGTCTAGCTGACTCAGATTGCTTCGCCAACTTAATCGTAAATTAACCATATTATAGTTACCACAATCATGTAAATAGTTACTGTGACTATAACATTGTTAAAAACCTTGTATAAATATTGAAATGGTTACAGTAAACATACACAACTATATTTTTTCTATATTTATGGTGGTGTAGGGTATAAAAATTACTGCTTTAAAATTTTCAATAAATTGCCTATTTGGATTTATAATCAAATTGAATAAAATTATTCATTTTATTTGGTTCTACCTAAGTTTAAATAAAAGAATATCTGTAAAATATGTAAAAAATAATATATAATTTCCTCTAAATAGTCTTTGTTCAACAGAAATTTTGAAAATTGGCCCAAACTAAAATAAATTTAACCTTCATAGAGTCACCGGGATAAATTTGAACCCTCTTGAAATTAAAATTGAATTTTTCTAAATGCGAGTGGTTGATATTTTATGAATTTTATTAATTTTCAATTGTCAACAACTAAAGATATAAAAGTTGTGCCTTTAAGGTATTTGGATCATATTTGACCCAAAATTAAGTTAAATATTTTTAAATATGTATATACTAAATTAAATAATTACTAATGATTGATGATAGTAATAAATAAAAAAATAAAAAATATATCTTTGGGAGCACTAATAAATACCAAAGCTATGTTCTTCTTATCCTTCATAAGGTCTTCGGGTCAAATTTGATCCATTTTTTAATTAAAATTTAATTTTTCTAAAAGTGAGTGGTTGTATAGTGTGGCAGGTATATTTTTCGCAACTTTCATTAAAATTGGCGCAAAAATATATAATATTTCTCTATCATTCATTTAGAAATTCAAAATATTGTAAAATTTTACATTTGACCTTCACGATTTAAGGTCCAGTTTTAGTAAAGCTTTCAGACTATATTTAGAATTATCTGGCCTATAACATTCTGTATAGGTTTTGCTTAAAATTCATAACAGTAAGGGATTTGGTAATATTTGCCAAAATATGGCCAACAAATTAGTTTTTCCCGAAAATCGCTAAATTTAAGTCACAGGTACGGAGAAACTGTAGGAGATATGGACATATTTTTTGCACATTTTTATTTCCCATTATATTCTTAATAAATCCCTGCGAGATGATCAAAAAATTCTAAAATTTGTTTAATAAAATTTTTAAAACTTTTAAAATGGAGCTTTGAAACTGCAGTTAAAAAAATCAAATTTATTTGGTCATACCTGCGAATAGGTTCATACGATGCCAAAAACTCACATACAAATAAATACGGATATATTTTAAGTAAAAAATGTGCTTTTATTTTAATATTTCTCAAAATATGTTAATTTTGTTCATACATTTCTTGTTCCAGTGTCCTGAGACTCGTTAATGGCCTGGGGAATTTTTAATAACTTTAAGTTTTTTTGACCAATTTTTGTCTTTTATATCTCATTACAACAACAATTACGTACACATTTCGATTCTTTTATATTAAATTGCAAAAGTAATTACTTAATGGCAAAATTTTTATAAAAACTGAAATAATAGCATTTTTCCCCTTGTAAATGTTTCATGAACTTTAACAATCGTGCGGCACGCCAATTTTTAACCGATAGAGCTCAAACTTTTGTCAAAATTTTATTTTATACTAACCTAACACAAAACTGCCCTCTGAAAAATCGAAAATAAAAAAATAAAATGTCCATTTAAAATTTTTCATATGGTCGGACATGATCTAAAACTAACCACATCGGTTGATATAGATCGATGTATTTATACAAAATGCAGAAGAATCGCTATTATTTCGGTGTTGGGAAGAAAGAATGAAAAGTGGATATATAAAACACTAGTCATATTTTTGAACCGGAGATAGACTTCATACGGCTCGAAAGCTCTGGTAAATATCATATAAAATTGAGTTGTCAAATTTAACGGATGTAAGCTTAGAATTACACAATTTTCTACTTCCAAAATTTAATCGTTTTAAAACTCTGTCACATTTTAAAAGTATGTACTAGAAAAACAGACCTTTTTTCCATCTATAAGTACAATTCTACTTAGTATTTATTTTCTATTACTAGCCTCTCTTACTCTCTTCATTTATATTGTATTTTCTATATAAATTCTATATAAAAATGAATATAACATTAGGGTAAGGCAACAATGTTTCTTAACTATTGTTAGAAAAACATCAAAGTTTCCCAGAATATTACTAACAAAAGTTCAAAAAATACTATTACATGTATTACATCTATTAAAAGTAATAATTTTCCAAATATTGCCTTGCCATTTTTAATATTTTTCTCTGCAACCCTAATGTACTTATATAGAATGTTTCAGTATGAGTTATAGATAAAATTAAATCCATAGATACAGATGTCACTATAAGCAGGAGTTATTTCTCGTAATGTATTTTAAAGGCACATAAAATTGTATTTATATGTGTGTCACAATACCAAATGTACTCGAATAAGTATAAAAGTCATAATTTTTGCTTCTTTTTTTTATTTATTTATTTCTTTTTTTTTTCTGTTCCTTATAAAACTAATGAAAAATATTGCACAATGAACTGTATTTTATATCAGAGAATAGTCGAACGAAATTAACTAAATTAAAGTAAAAAATAATAATAACAGTAATAATAATAACAACAAATTATTTGCTTCCATAATAAAATCTTGTGATTTATATTAATATTTGCAACATATTACGAAATCAAACAATTTTATTAACTCATAAACATAAATGATATTTCGAAACTTAGATAAATAGATAGAAAAGGCATTTTGCAGTTACATATTAATTTAGAATTTAAGGGCAAGTATTGCAATGTATTTGTTAGAAAATTGTAAAATAACATATATAAATGTTAGTTGAGAGAATAATCATTTTTATTTTTAAATTCCGGATAGAGTTCTTATCAGTTTTTATTGGGATTTTTCAGAATTTAAGCAATCAGTAGGGGATTTAAAACGTGACTGCGTCTAGAAAAATGCAATAATTTGCAAATTGAAACATAACTAAAGAAAAGCAAGTAAGAAAGTATGGTCGGTCAAGCCCGACCATTTTATACCATACACCAAGTAAATGAGCAAAAAGATTTTTCTTTTAAAATATCAATAATTTATATTCGTGAGTGATTTTCGAAATGGGCCTTATATGGGAGCTATGACCAATTATGGACCGATCACTATGAAATTAGGTCGTGTGATTTATGTATGTATGAAAGTTATTTATGTTAATTTTGGTGTATATACCGAGATTTATGCACGTTAAAGTGATTTTCGGAAGCGGGTCTATATGGGAGCTATGACTAATTATGGACCGATTGTAACAAAATTTGGTGACATGAATTTTGTATATATAAAACTTATTTGGAGCAAAACTTGTGTAGATACATATTTAAATTAAACATTTGTGACCGATAAAGTCCAATTTCGAGAGGACATTTGTATGGGGGCTAGGTGAAATAATGGACGGATTTCAGCCAGTTTAAATAGGCTTCGTCCTTAGGACGAAAAACTTATATGTACCAAATTTTATCCAAATATCCATAAAATATTTTATAATTGCGACCTGTACTCTGCGCACAAGGTTTACATGGACAGCCAGCCAACCAGCCAGACGGACATCGTTTAATCGACTCAGAAATTGATCTAAGTCGATGGGTATACTTTAAGGTGGGTGTTAGACCAATATTTTTTGGCGTTACAAACATCTTCACAAACGCATAATACCCTCCCCACTATGGTGGTGTAGGGTATAACAATGTCATGTTGAAATATATGCATTAATTTTTTTAAAACCTTTAGTAATATTTAACACGCGACATATTTATTTCGTCACGTTTGTAATACGTATTAGGTCAAATTTGGGTGTATGGCTTAAAAATAAGGGATTTTTCATGATTTAAGCAATCAATAGTTTTTATTGGTATTTTTCAGAATTTAAGCAATCAATAGGGGATTTAAAACGTGACAGCATCTAAAAATGCTATAACTTGCAAATTGAAAAATAAGTTTTTTTAACTAAAGAAAAATTATGTGGCTTTCTGTTGAAAGTTGTCACGTTGAAATATTTGCATTCGTTTTTTAAACCTTTAGTAAGATTTATCACGCGACATATTTATTTCTTCACATTTGTAATTAGATTGTAATTAGATCAAATATGGGTGTATGACTTAAAACTGTGGGATTTGTTCAAGTTTTTAGCTTTAATTTTGAAACATTTGTAGAATATAAATTTTTTCAAAGTGGTGGCCATTGCACAGTGGGTTTGATGACACCGAAAGTGGCGATTAGTTCATGGGAGCCATAATTTAAATTTTTTTTGAAATTTTTTTTTCAAATCGTTAAATATACATAAAAAGGCATATACTGAAAAAAAGATATACTGAAAACAAATTTTTTTTACGATTTTATGGACATTTTTATTTTTTGGAAATTTATAGTTTGTTTCAGAATTTTCGCTGAGAAGCAAACGAAAGCTTATATTATCTTCTTTCTAAAAAATAAAAAAAATAAATGTATATTTTGCATAAATATGAACATAAGTTTAATTTAAAGTCTGAATTTGGGTTTTGAAGGATTTCGAGAATTTTACAACTTTTTTAAAAGAGTAACGAAATAAATTTTTTTGTTTATCAATAATTGCCATACACTTAAAAAGAAACCATATTAAACAAAAAAAATTAAAAAAAACTTTTGTCTGTTTGGGAACGTTTTTTCAATTTTGTGGAAAATGGGCTTAATTTACAAATTTTATTGTAAATTTAAAATAGAAAGCTATAAATGATTAAATAAAATTTAAAATTAAAATATATTGAATATATTATTAAAAAGATAAATAAAGAATAATATATGTATACATATATAAATATTTCTACATAATTGATTTAAACTCCTATTTGTCCTTACGGCAAAATTTCATGAATTCTAAAATTTGTATAAAATGTTAATAAAAAACAATATACACGTTAGTTTTGTTAAATACATGATTTTTAAAAAACAGGCTTCAAACAGAAAAATGTTAATAGCAAAAAATGGAGCAACAAAAACACAAATTTATCAAGCTAAGATTCCATACTTTTAGAAAATATATGAGTCAAAACCCAACCTTAACTAACTTAGAAGTTATGGTCCACGAAACATCAAAAATTGGGCAATTTTATACCTTTTTTAAAAAAATTTTTAAAAATATTTTCACACATATTTTCAAAAACACTACATCATTATTATACACTTAAATACCTGAAGTTGAAGATTTCATTCTTAAAATAACACTTTATTAACGTTCAATTTGGAAATTACGGACTCGTTTAATGCAAAATTTTACTTTTTTCACTTTTTGAAAAAATAGCAAAACTTTTTTAATTTTGACAGCTCACTACGGAGTCATCTGACAAGATTGATGCTTGAAAATTTACATAGTGATGTAGAATTTTATCTAGTTTTATCCGATACCAAATATTAATACAAAAACTTAATTTTAAAAATTCAATTAAGCGTCACTTTCGACCCATTTCAACCCAACGTTCATTGTTAGCTTTGAGTTGTTCCCATATTTGTGGCAACATATGGATTCCGAGCCAAAAGAACTTCTTTTGAGACCAAGCGTATCTCAGAAAGAGCGTTCTGCATCGATCGAAACAAGTAGTAGTCGGATGTTGTATCTACACTTCATTGTAGATACTTTATAACAGGTATTGCAACATGTGGCAGAGTATTGTTATGAAGGAGTATTCCAGTTTCATGTCTGGCAGCATATTCTGGGCGTTTTTCCACCAATGCTGGCTGTAAATGAATCAGTTGGATTCGGTATAGGTTTCTGGTGATAACCTGGCCAGATTTCAGCTGCTTAGGACCTTCTTACTTCCACCAAATGCAGAGCATTACCTTAGCGCCATGGATGTTTGGCTCTGATGTCGATTCGGCTGGTTTGCCGGGCTTCACGTACTTTCTCTTACGCTTCGAGTTATCGTAATGGATCCATTTTGATCACAAGTAATAATAATGTTCAAAAATGATTTTCTTTTATAGAGTTCAAGCAGCATTTCTGATATACAAAATCGTCTCTCAAGGTTTCTCAGCTTCAATTCGTATGGTAAACAATTTCCCTGCATTTAGATGAATCATGCTGCTCACAAACACTTTGAAATTGCTGCTTGAGTAGCTCTCAATGATTTTGCTAGCTCCTATTAAGTTTGACAACAATCTTCAGGGAGTAATGCCTACAATTCTAGGTCTTCAAACTTTTTTGGCTGTCCTGGGCAATCTTTGTCTTCCGTTTCAAAATCACCTCTTCAGAACCGAACAAACCATCTCTAGCACTTTGAAACCGATGGAACACATTCACCGTAAACTTTGGTAAGCAATCATTGTGCACATTCATAAAAGAAATAAAGCAAAACTTCCCGCTTTGAAGCTTTGCTAGAACAACATTCAACATTTTCGAAGCAAAAAGAAGTTTATTATTTACACTATTATGTTCAATATCTATCTGAGAATAAATGGCAGATATGTACCCTTCAAAATGACACATAAGTTATTAAAAATAAAAACCGCGTCAAAAACATACGCCTTCTATTGTAAATCCCGCATTTTTAAGTCATACTCCCAATAATTTGTGAACATAGATAAGATATAATTTTTACCATTAGTATTTAGGGTCACTACTGGCTATAGAATACACTATGTGACTAGTTATTATACCCTACACCACCATAGTGGGGAGGGTATTATGCGTTTGTGCAGATGTTTGTAACGACCAAAAATATTGGTCACTTATGAGTCGAATGTCCGTCCGTCTGGCTGGCTGTCCATGTAAACCTTGTGCGCTGAGTACAGGTCGCAATTTTGAAGATATTTCGATAAAATTTGGTACATATAATTTTTTCGGCCCAAGGACGAAGCCTATTGAACTTTATGGGTCATAAATGTTTAATTTATATATGTATCTACACAAATTTCGCTCCAAATAAGTTGTATATATGCAAAATTCATGTCACCAAATTTTGTTACGATCGGTCCATAATTAGTCATAGCTCCCATATAGACCCGCTTCCGAAAATCACTTTAACGTGCTCAAATCACTTAAAAATTTTGGTATATACACAAAATTCAACATAAATAAATTTCATATAGACATAAGTCACACGACCTAATTTCATGGTGATCGGTCCATAATTGCCATAAGGCCAACTTCCGAAAATCACTCACGAATATAAATTATTGATATTTTAAAAGAAAAATATTTTTACTCATTTACTTGGTGTAGGGTATTATATGGTCGGGCTTGACCGACCATACTTTCTTACTTGTTTTTACATGATTGTGTTCTAGACGAAAGTCAATTGACTCTAGAAAGATTACAAAGTGTCTTTTGCAACAATTGACCATGCAAAAGCTTATTTTTAGTGGCTTAAATTGCTTCTTTATAAAGTGCAATAGCAAAAAAAGTTTAAAGTGGAAATTGGCTTCACACTGGATTACATGGGATGTATAAAGTAATGAATTGACTTATCTTTGAATTACAAAGAGATAATACCTAAAAATATATTAAAGTCTGGTTTTGAATTGTACACTAGTGAATTTCAATCTCTAAAAGGAATACATTGAAAACTTATGGAACTCAAGACATCTTTTAAAAACTAAATATTTTGAAAAATCGTTTAGAATATTACTTAAATTGTTTTGTTATTTTTAGCCCTCTCCTGTAATTTCTCCTAATATATTGTATATTAAATATGTATATCTTATTCTCTCCCATCAAATTGCTATACAAACGCTTCCATGTAAATCTTCTTGTTAAATGTAAATAGTATCTTGGCATCATTACCTTGACAAACAAGACGTCAGGATAAACAAAACAAAACAACAGAAACTAACAATACAAAAACCATAGTTAATAATAAGGTGATGATTATCACTGTCAACAAATACAATAGAAAACAAAACAAACACATTACAATTATTTACTGTCACACTCACACTTGTCGTTATTGTTGTTGTTTTCCAACACAAAATGGAAATGTTCAGTTCTCTTCATCATCATACTTACAGGGGATAAAGGAACATGGTCATCATTTAGAAAAATGAGTAATAACAACAATAACAACTACATGAACAACAAATAAGACTGAGTGTATGTAAGAAAATGGAAAAGAATTATCAAAAACTTAATATGGCTGAGAAAGGAATTACATTGAGGGGCAGGATATTGAAACAAGTGATTACACTGTGCGAGTTTGAAAACGCATTAATTCGAAATTCAATTGCTTAGTATCGTCGGAAAGATAATAATAATAATGTGGTATTACAAAACATTGTAATATAATTGATTGGTCCAAAAAATTCAGCATAAAATGGGATTTTTGGAAAAACTTTAAATATGTGCGATGAAACGAAAAATTTCAATAAATAAAATTTATTTTCGAACCTTTACCTTTCTCAATTCGATGATATTTGGTATACATCCTTTTCATGGGCTTACAAAAATATAAATTCTTCAGAATTTCGGAATTCACTTTAGTTTAATTTTTTTTTAGGTTAAAAGTTTATATTTTGAAACCTATTTAATAATCGAAATTAAATAAATAATATCTCAAAAAATATATCTTCCACTATCAAATGATTTTCATTAAATACAAGTTACGGTTTGATTAAAAACACATCTAAAAATAGAAAATGTGGAAAATCCATGGGATCTTATTCTCGAGATACATAAAGAAAATTTAGAATTATATTTTGAAAAATGTATTTATGAGTATATTTCTATAATATATTTTCCAATTTTTATAAACAAAGTATTACATAAATCCTTAAAAGCCTTTCATGCTAATGTATAACTAAAAAGTAACGCTATATCGAGCCCTTATCGCCAAATTATCGTAAGCGACAAAAGACAAATTTTACAGGAGAAGGTTTTTTCGATTATTTTGAAATTTATACATAGAATTAAAACTTTTATGATGCGATATATTATAATTTCGTTCAAGCTATTTGTCTATTTTTCAAAAATATTTATAACTTTTGACAATTAAAAATTCATGGAATACTTTATTGAAAAATATGACAAAAAATATTTTTTTATTGAATTTTTGAATAGATAAAAATTTTTCGAATTGAAATAAAATATTTATTTATGAAGAGTTTTTAATGAAATTTCACAGTTATGTAAAATTTTCTATTTAAAATGAAAAAATAAAAACGAATTTTGAAATTTATTATCAACAATCCCGCAATTCCCAAAAAAGTGTTGAAAATGGAAATTTTTAGTTTTTTGGCTATACTATCCATATCATGGTCGGAGTTATCAGAATCCTTTACAAAATAATTAAAAGCATATTGAGCCATAAAATCGTTTATTATATTTTGATATCGAATATGCGATTTGAGAATTTTTGCCCTAAAGTTTAATTTAACATAAAAAAATAGGTGTTTTTTGAATGGACCTGGTCCCCTCGGTAACAAAAATATTTAATTTTTTTTTTCATTTAAAATATTTTATGAAAACTTAGCTTTCAGAAAGTATAAATGCTTTATACATCCTCTTAGAATTTTTTTGCGATAACTTAAAAAGAAAAAAAGTTATTTCTTCCCAAAAAATTAGCGAAAAATCGGCTTTTCAAAATTTTTTAAATTCAAATGCATATAACTTTTGACTTAGTCATTATTTGAAAACAGTTCTTTTCTTATTTGACACATACGTATGTTGTTAATCCAATGAAGGAAAACTGGAGAAAATCGGAAAAATATTTGGATACGCTGTTTTCAAAAAACTGGAGTAGGCTGGGTAAAAATGTTGAAAATTTAATTTTCATGTGAAAGTTCAAACCAATCTTATTATGTAGAAGTTACAGATTTATTTCCCTTTTTTTTCTATACCACTATGTGTCGCTTACGATAAAATCCGTTTACTGTAAAATGTAAACATTGACTTACCTATAATTTTTAAGTTATTAAAAATTTTGATATTCTGACAACGCTAAAACATCAGTCGGTCCATAAAATTTTAATTTTTGCAATACTAAAAAAAGAGCTCGATATTATAAGAGTCTTTTGAAATAGGATATCTCGAAATTCATATTGTTTCCATAAAAATTAGTTTATACTATTGCGAAAGTCATGCCAAAATTTTCTAATAAATTATGACATAAGATACATAAAAAAATTGTTGATGTTACTATGTTTGGTACTGTCTTCAAATGAAGTGAATTTTTAGGGAAATATATTGAAATTATTGAAATAAGCATTACGGTTAGAAAGTTATATACGATAGAAATTGTGAGATTTTACACCATTCTTATATTAAATTTTAACATTCGATAAAAGACTAAATAAAGCGAAATTAAAATGTTCGAACAACATCAAATTTTGTATGACTTATACCAAATGTTAATAAATTTGGAACCGAATCTTAATGTCTGGTCGAAAAATAAGAAAATATCATGAAAATTTTACTTTTTTAAGTTTCCATTAAAATTCTTTACAAATTATTTGAAAGTGTACTAACATACTTTTTCACTATTTTTATCTTTATAGGCCAGAGTCATCGATTAAAGCTGCAAGAAATTTCTAAGTGTATTTGAATATTTACAAAAAGGTACGTATATAAAAACATGTAAGAGAGCTATATTCGGCTGTGCCGAATCTTATATCACCAAATTATACTTCAAAATAAAAATTTTAAATATTTTTGGTAAACAAAATTTATTTCTTTTTTCCAAAGTTGATTTTTTTCATTTTTTTCGAATTGTTATTTTAATTTTTTAAATTTCAATATTTTTAGGTAAACAAATTTTTTTTTCTTTTCGAAAGATGTTTTTTTCAATTATTGGAAAAAAAAATTTCGATTTGTTATTTAAATTTTTATTTTTTAATTTTTTTAAATTTAAAATTTTTTAATATTTTTTTTTTTGGGAAAAAATATTTGGATTATTTACTATGGTCTTATATACGTCATTGCAAAGGTCTTTGAAATATCTATCATTAGATGTCGATATTGTCTATATTAATGACTTAGTAATCCAGAAATATGTTCAAAAATCGAGGTTGTCCTGGTGTTTCCTCATATCTCAGCCATTTGTGGGCCGATTTTTCTGATTTTAAATAGGAAACTTCTCGAAAGCATGTCTGACAGAATTATTTGGTGAAGGGTATAACCCTTCACCAAATAATACTTTAAAATAAAAATTTTAAATAGTTTTAGGTAAACAAAATCAATTTTCTTTTACTTTTTTACATGATTTTTAACTTATACATTTATATGATTCATAAATCAATATATCAGACATTTTCCCGGCTCGATACAATCGGCCCATAAATGGCTGATATTTAAGGCAAAAACCAGTACAACCTCAATTTTTGAACTATTTTTAATCAATATCTGGATTACTGAGTCATTAACATAGGCAATATGGATATCCAACAATAGATATTTCAAAGGCCTTTGCAAAATAAGTCAGACATACAATGGGTCAAAATCGGGAAAAATATTTCTTACTCCGAATTCATTTTTTAACCCAAAAAATTTTTTTTTATAAATTTTTTTTCTAAATTTCACTAATAAATTAAAAAATATTAATAAAACAATTTTTTTTTTAAAAAATTAAATAAATTTGGAAATTAACTATTAAGAGCACTTGGGGTAAAATTATTGTGTTTTTCGTGATTTTAAAAGTTCAGGGTCATTTGGACCCCAAGTGCTCTTAATTGTTAATTTCCATTTTTGTACTGTCATTGTAATTACTAGACTTCATGTTATATTTTTCTTAAGTTTCATCAAAATCGGCCCAAAAATATATAATATATCGCTATCTCTCCATGAAAAATTTCAAATATTGAAAAATTTGATCGTTGACCCTCAATATTTAAGGTTTAGCGTTTTCCGATTTTAGTAAAACATTTAGACTATATTTACATTGACCTGGACTAGATTAGATTTTACTTAAAATTAATAACAGTAAGGAAATTGGGATCATTCGCCAAAAAATAAGTTTTTCTCGAAAATCGCAAAATTTATATCGCAGGTACGGAAAAACTATAGGAGATATTGACATATTTTTTTCACATTTTTATACCATATTATGTTGTCAATAAATCCCCATGTGATAGTCAAAAAATTCTGAAATTTGTTTAACAAAATTTTTAAAAATTTTAAATTGGAGTTTTCAAAACTGGCGTTAAAAAAAATATTTTTTTTTGGTTATACCTGCGAATAGGTCAACTGTATCCTATGAAGATAAAAGTTCATATACAAGTAAATATGGATATATTTTAAGTAAGAATAAACTTTTGTTTTAATATTTCTCAAAATATGTTAATTTTGTTCCTACATTTCTTGTTCTAGTGGCCTGAGACACGTTAATGGTCTGGCGATTATTTAATAACTTTAACATTTTTTAACCATTTTTTGTCTTTTTTATCGTATTAGAACGACAATTACGTACACATTTCGATTATTTTAAATTAAATTGCAATAGTGATTATTTAATGACAAACATTTTAAAAAAACTGATAAAAATGCATTTTTTCCCCTTGTAAATGCACCTCAAAACTAAATCGAAAGTCGGCACGGGTTGCCTTTCTTAGAACAAGCTAAACATATTTTTGGTGGTATTTTAGGTCATTACGAAAGTTTTCAGCGGGTACCGTTTCAAAATTTCAAAAAATTTAATTCTAAGGGACACTCTTATATATGGATATAGTCATATCCGTTGGAAAATCGGCCACCAAATGGCGTAAATATAAGCATAAAACCGACTACTCATTTTTACATCTATTTTCACAACATTTTGATTTAACAAATTGTTTCCTCAAAAATATTGTTTCAACAAAATTTGTTTCACGAATTTTTTTTCATCTTAATTATTCTAAAATCTCTAATTCATAAGAAATCCATTAAATGATTTTAAAACTAGATAATATTTAAAAATAACAAACTACTTCATTTTAAAAATAGCTAAAATTTAAAATCAACTCCAAGAATACCACTTGAAAAGGACATTTTAGAAACTATATTGGCTATACTTCAGAAACTACTCATTCGTATATATATTTTGTTCAAGTGCATGTTTATCTTCTGGTGGTTCCTCTAGATCAACCGCATCTTTATTTACATTTCCTTGTTTAGGAAAACACAACAACAGCGAAGACACTAATAACAACTACATTCAGTATTAGTTGTAGTAGTGTACCAATGGTAACAGTCAAGGCAGTTTGTCTGTCACTCAATCACAGTACACATTAAGTCCGGCAGTTTGTATGTCTGTCCGTCCGTCCTTGCTTCAGTCAGCCAGTCACCAGCAGCAGTAGCAGCCGTTTTAATATAAACACATGCCTGTAGCATAAAAATCGCCATGGTAATGTTGACAATCTGAATTGTTGAAAAAGAAATATTGCTGGGCAACGACGACAAAAGTGATGATGGAAAATACAACAAAACAAATCAAAAGGAAGAAAACTACAATAACAACAAAAACAGAAACACATTATGTGCACAACAAGGACAAATATATTTTCTGCGAAAACTAAAGTTGCTTAATAAATTAAACGTCTGCTGGTTTCACATACAAAAACAAATATTTAGGAGATCAGTTATTTACTGTAATTGTATGTGTTTGTGGAAAGGACAATTTTTTTAAATACGCCTTTTGGATGTATGATCACAGTTGATGATCGATGCCTAGTAAATGGTTATTATATATAAAAAAATATATATAAAAAATATATTTTTGAATGTTTACTCTTCATTTTATTTTCTTGAAAAGATTTTGCTGAGATTTTCTAATTTTTCTCTATTTGTATTTTTTGTTAATCATCATTATTTCACTTAAATTATTTTTTACACTTTCCTCAAAATCACTTTCTCTTAAATGCATATTTATGTTGTCCATTATCTTCTAATACTATTTAGTATATTTAGTTGTCTGAACTCATTTGCTAGAAATGTCTCTCTTAAAAATCTAATTAAACACAGGTCCTTGGTGTTTGTAAAATAAAATCACACTCAAACCTACACACACCGACAAGAATCTAATTAGAATTTTCTCTTAATGGGCTCACTAAAGGGATAATGAATTTATAGGAATCTTGCAGAGAAAAAAAGAACAGAAGTTTCTTCTATTTTTTTCCTCATTTAAGTGTAGTAAGGATTAAATATGAAAACTAAAACTCTGAAAAAGAAGTAAAACAAAGATAAGACTAAAGTAACTTTATGACCAGATAAAATTCTTCTTGTTACGTTTTTTCATCTCTTCTTTTTTTTGCAGCTTTTGTATATTTATATAAAGTTAACTAATCTAGGTAAAGATAAAATAGTGCAAAAGTATACAATTATAAAAACAAAACGCATATAATTTGAGGAAGGCAAAACAACAAAAAAAAATACAAGACGAAACTATTTTTATCTTAATGTTTATGCAAACTAAATACAAAGCAAAGTTGAAGTGCTAATAATTTGGAGGGTTTGGCTGTAAAAGAGAAGTTTTGATGAAAAACGGTAATTGAGAATTAATTGTATAAAGAATTAAACTTTTCCAAAATAGCACTGTTAAAAGAGGTTTTTCAGACATTATAGGCAAAGAGCAAAAACTAGATGATCTGCAGGGTTTTCTAAAAGAACGCGACTCGAACTTCGCAACTAACAAATTGTAAGAGTTAATGGGTTATTGTGAAATCATTTCAACGAGGCATTATATTTGGACATAAATACATTAAAATAGATCAACTATAGTATGTATCAGAAACTATATTGTCGAAAAATGTGTACAAAATATGATTTAGCTTCGCACAAATTCATCTATAAGTAATAATATCAAAAATAATGTGGAGCCAACCGGTTCTCTACCGTGAGAAGGACAATCAAAGGTCTTAAGGCTGGAAAATCTATTGGTATAGATAAAATTACTACCACAATGATAAGTAATCTGCCCAACTCAGCACTGAGAATTATTTTGTTCATATTTAACTCAATACTACGTATTGGATATTTCCCATCCTCATGAAAAATATCTGATATAGTTATGATACCAAAACCGGGAAAAGATGTCACTCAAGTGACATCATACCGTCCCATTATCCTGTTGTCAATATTCTCAAAACTCTTTAAAAAGTTGTTACTTGAGAGACTTATTGTGTACCTTGACGAAAATTGCAATATTCCTGACCATCAATTTGGTTTCATAGTACTATCGAACAGGTACATCGGATAACTATACTTATTCGGAAAACAAGCATTATTTATGGACATATCTCCGATAAATTCTGGCACTGTGGACTAATACACAAAATTACTAGATTACTACCTGCAAATGTACATAAACTGCTTAAAAATTACATACAGGAGGAGAAATCTTTCCTAATCAGATTAAAAGATGTGATCTCGTCACGTAGAAAAATATCCGCTGGTGTACCACAGGGAAGTATTCTAGAGCCGTTCCTCTATATTTTATATACAGCAGATGCCTAGGAGCGCACTGACTTACACATATACATTTGCGGAAAATACCGTTTTTTTTTTAAGTACACATGAAAACCCCGCAATAGTTTCTGAACAACTGCAGTCTCACATCGGCGATTTGAAAAAAATGTCTGAACAAATGAAAAATTAAGGTCAATGCAACAAAAGGTATTCACGTTACATTTACTCTAAGACGAGAAAGTTGCCCAGAACAGAGCTATGTGAGATATATCGGTATAAATCATGATTGCCATTAACATGGAAAGCAGTCAGCACTGTTAAGGATAATAACAGGTGCCCCATGAAACATTCACAATAGTAATATCCATAGGGATTTGAATGTCCCCGTAATAAGCGAGGAGATCAAACTCTCCAGTTTAAACTATCTTTCAAACGAGTACTCATGTTGGACATTGCAACGGCTATAATAACTTTAGTATTAGTTTAGGTTAAGATTTTATAATACTTATTGTAAATATTAAATAAAAAAAAAAAAATATGAAAACAGTAATTCAGGGAGATTGGACCAATTCTAAAATTGGTGATGCTAAGCATACTGGTCGCTCGAAACCAAGTCGTTCAGCATCGTGGAAAATGAATCGATGAAGACATGCATCTCCATGCGAACAAAGTTCAAGGAATGATAATCCTAATGAAAAGTTAAATACCGATTGACATGAATTTTTATAAGGCCAAAGCAGAGGCCATTCGCATTTGAGGACGCATTTGCCAACCGATTTCATTAAAAAAGTTGATAATCGCATGAAAGAGTAGCAAATAACTGCTTAAAATTTTCTCATTTTTTTCAGCCGAATAAAAGGACGCTTAAAGAACTTATAATGATCTTATATTCTTTAGTAAGGTATCTCCTAAAATATTGTTTTAAAATAGAAAACATCTAAAATTTACAAATCGGTATTATCCCAATACTGTCCAAATTTAAACTATTTTATATCCAAATTTTTAATTTATATTAAGTGTTTTAAAATCCCTAACCTAGGATTTCCAAATGGACAAACGGTATAAAGGTGTATTTATAATCAATCATATTTGTCTTTGATCATGCCGAAAGAAGCATTCTAGTGCCTTAGTTTTCTGAAACGGTGTAGGAATTACTTCACGCCATCTATATTCGACCAAAGATGGAATACAACTCTCATGTATGGGCCGGTGCTATAAAGTCTCTTTTGGAGGGCGAAAGTGGTTATTGGTGAAGTCAATTGATTCGTTGGATCACTGACGTAATGTTTTATGCAATTAGGGAACATGTTCCTGATACCCACCCTGACATGTGTTAGTAACAAACATTTATATCTATTAGTGCCTTTTTAATTTTCACCAGACCAACAGAGTTTTATAAAATTGTGTTAAGTTTCAATTTGTTTGATTTTCAATACCAAAAATTCAAACTCTGTTCTATAACTGAAATTCTACCAAAAATAAAATTAAGTGTCAAAAATCAAAAAAAAACAAGTAAGAGTGCTATATTCGGCTGTGCCGAATCTTATATACCCTTCACCAAATTATACTTCAAAATTTTAAATATTTTTAGGTAAACACAATTTAATTTTTTTCCAGTTGTTCTTTTTTTCATTTTTTGGAAATTTTTTTTTCGATTTTTATTTTTAAAATTTTTTTTTTTAAATTTTAAAATTTTTTTTTTTGTTTTTCAAAATTTTTTTTTGTGAACAAAAAAAAAATCGGGTTAAAATTTTTTTTTCCGATTTTGACCCATTGTAGGTCCAACTTACTATGGTCTTATATACGTCGTTGCAAATGTCTTTGAAATATCTATCATTAGATATCCATATTGTCTATATTAATGTCTTAGTAATCCAGATATAGATAAAAAATAGGTCAAAAATCGAGGTTGTCTTGGTTTTTTCCTCATATCTCAGCCATTTGTAAACCGATTTTGCTGATTTTAAATAGCAAAATTCTCGAAAGCATGTCTGATAGAATTATTGAAGATTTGGATCCCGAAGATATCTGGGGTCTTCAGAAAATTGATTTCAACAGACAGACAGACGGACATGGCTTAATAGACTCCGCTATCTATAAGGATCCAGAATATATATACTTTATAGGGTCGGAAATGAAAAATGTAGAAATTACAAACGGAATGAAAACTTATATATACCCTTCTCACGAAGGTGAAGGGTATAATAATGTGTTCGAAAGAAAATCTTTGTGGAAAAGTGTGCTTCAAAGTGTTCAAAAAATTCCTAAAATATTGTATGTATAGAAGTGTAATAACATGGTTCGACCTTTATTTAGTTAGAAAATCGTAGTTAAAATTTCAATTGTTTTGAATTGTTTAGTTCTCTCACAAATATGTGGAATTCACGCGGCACCCGTATATATAAGAGAGTAATTTTAAAACATAGAGAGTCGAACTACTTGTTATACTTTGGTATAAACTTTGGGTTTTTAATTATTGTTTTAGGTTTTTAGTTATTTTTGCTAAATGTCATTACAATTTTGGGACTATCTCCATTATTCCTTAAAGAATGTACTATAATATTCTAGCCTGATTAATATTGTTTAAAATTCATCTCAGAATTAATTTCAGTAAATAAAACATTAATTTTAATGCATAAATCTCCATGTAGAGAACGATTAAACTAAAATCCGGTTCACCTAAATACGACTAATATTGTTTTGAAACTCTAATAGAATTGTATGTAGTAGTCAGACTAAAAATACAAACGCAGAAAAAACATCCTTTGATGTACAAATATAAATACATACATACATATATAAACACATGCATAGACATATACACAAACAAACAAGAAAAAATTGCATGAAAAAATTGTTATTATAACAACAAAACAAATAATACAAAAAATAAAAATAAATAAAAATAAAAGGAGCAGAAAAACGAAATGTAAACACTAGAGAAATATTTAATGACAACAACAACAACGACGATGACGACGACTACGAGGACGAAAACGAACAAAAAAATAACAACTGAAATAAAACATGAGTACAAACGATAAGTGTAAGAGAACGTTACATACAGTACATCAGTACATAGTCATTCAATAACAACAGCAACAACAAAACATTATAAGTAATGGGAACCTGTTGCAAAAATCCATACAGTCACAAACACAAATATAAACACATGGAAAAAATTACTAGGACTTCACTATGTAGGCCTTTTAAAACACCTGTTTACACTTTCAATAAGACCCGATAAGCATTCAAGACTTTGCTTCTCCTTCTAAAAAATGTCATACACAATAAATATTGTATTAGAAATTAGGTGGTCGTGAATATATGCTTATATCTCAGGCATTTGTTGGCCGATTTTTGTCAATTTTAAATAGCAACTGAACCAGGACTATAGCGGATATATTGATGTATGAATCATGTTTATACCCTACACCACCATAGTGGGGAGGGTATTACGCGTTTGTGCAGATGTTTGTAACGCCCAAAAATATTAGTCTAACACCCACCTTAAAGTACACCGATCGACTTAGAATCACTTTCTGATTCTATTAAACGATGTCCGTCCTTCCGTCCGTCTGGCTGGCTGTCCATGTAAATTTTGTGCGTAGAGTACAGGTCGCAATTTTGAAGATATTTCGATCAAATTTGGTGCATATAATTTGTTCGGCCCAAGAACGAAGCCTATTGAAACTGGCTGAAATCGGTCCATTATTTCACCTAGCCCCCATACAAATGTCCTTCCGAAATTGGACTTTATCGGTCATAAATGTTTAATTTATATATGTATCTCCACAAATTCCGCTCCAGATAAGTTTTATATATACAAAATTCATGTCACCAAATTTTGTTACGATCGGTCCATAATTAGTCAGAGCTCCCATATAGACCGGCTTCCGAAAATCACTTTAACGTGCATAAATCGCTTAAAAATGTTGGTATAAACACAAAATTCAACATAGTTAATTTTAATATAGACATAAATCACACGACCTAATTTCATGGAGATCGGTCCATAATTGGTCATAGTTCCCATATAAGGCCCACTTCCGAAAATCACTCAAAAATATAAATTATTGAAATTTTAAAAGAAAAATGTTTTTGCTCTTTTACTTAGTGTAGGGTATTATATGGTCGGGCTTGACCGACCAAACTTTTTTACTTGTTTAATGTTATGTCGGGGCTACGGACAACATACGGACGGACATGACAAAGTTCATTATAGAAGAAGTTATATAAAACTTGTATGAAATTTCATATTCTGATGTTCGCGTGTGGAGTGGAATGAGTACCGGATCTAATATAATGTGTAATTAGGTCTTTTAGAAGGCCTACAAATTTAAGTCCTTGCTCTTTTACCGCTTGTTATAAACATACACAAATAAACTGAACTTTTGCAAGCTCTAAACATACATACACCCATGCACATGGACATAAACCCACATATACATATAAATAAAAATATAAAAATAAATGTATAAAAACAAAATTGTTTTTATATACAATTCGCATGAAAAATAACAAAAACAAAACAAAAAGCACACAAATAAAATTCATCTCATAAAAAGTAAAAAAAGAAATAAAATATTATATGAACAAAATCAATGGAGTTTTGTATTTTTTTTGTTTCTATTTTACCTTATAGCAGCCTCAAAACATACACAGCCATAGAATAAAATCTAGGATAAATTCAGTTCATTTTCTTAGGGGGCAGAATATAGTAGGTACTGAACACTCATTCGCTCAACTACTAATGCTCCTCGTTGTCATATGAATTGGAGCCATGAAGGCAGGGATATGAGAACAACTGGATGTTATACAAAAAAAAAATAAATAAATAAAACAAATCACAAACAAAAATGATACAGGAAGAAGTAAAATATGAAAAATGTGCTGCTGCTGCCACTGCTGTTTGTGTACGTACATGCATGCACAGCAGTGAGAGTAAAAATGTTTTAATAATAAAATAAAAAATAAAATATAAATACGAGTTAGTAACACATGCGTTGCCAGATACATGGAAATGGGGAGTGAGAATAGCTATTTATGTAGGGAATTTATTTGCGGTTTTGACAGAAATTCCTTAAACATTTGTTTGTGCTTTTTAAAACTATAAAATAGCATGAAGTTATAGCAATATGTTTCAAGGCTCAGTGTTAACCAATTAAAAAATATAGCACTTTTAACCGAACTGTATAAATTGTAATATCAATGGATATCCAAAGTTTTTAGAATTTTGTAAACAGGAGTGACAAATTACGCAGCGGTTCTTCACTATTTTCAAAACTTTTGTTGTGGGCAGATAAGTTTAGAACTATTTGTACAAAACTGATTTTTGGTGAAAATATATTTGAATTCCTTTTATATTGCTTTATTATAAACGATCCAACACCTGCTCTCTGGGATAGAATGTTGTATCATAAATATGGTTACTTAAATTGTCCATGATTCTTTTTTCATAAATGGCTGAATTTCATTGATGGAAATACAATTGTGATAACACAGATCTAGGGGGTCGATTCTGATCACCATGGAATGTGACACCACATAGTATCACAAAATCAATTTTATTTAATAAATCTGCCATTTCTAACTGACTCATCCGATTGGCATATTTCATCTTCGTGGTGTACAGTTTTTAAACGTTTGCGAATTATGCAATATTTTTTAAATATCAGAAACAGTTTTATTTCAAATATTCAATAAAAATAACTCTCTTATTTACAAAATAGTCCTTTCAATCACACGAGAAAATGTTCAAATCAATATTTTGTACGAGTCCAAACCAAATCACAAAAAACTCACCATGAGTGCAAGAGTATGTTTGTTGAAATCAACTTTCCGAATCCACCAAATATCTTACATTCATGATTGATATATCAATATATACCCTAGAGTCCAACATAGATTAATAATCGAGAAAAACGGCCCACAAATGAGAGAGATATAAGCAAAAAATAAATTTTTCCTCACATTTTTTTTCAAAAATTTTTTTTCACCCCAATTTTTTTATCACCAAATTTGTTATCATTAAACATTTTTTTTCCACTAATTTGTTTTTTCACCTACATTTTTTTTCACCAAAATATTTTTTTTCACAAAAAATTTTTTTTACATTTTTCTTAAGGAATGCTTCTTTTTATATAATATCGGAAACAATAATGACCAAAAGTTATTTTTTTTGAAAATAGAGAATAAATATGTAGAATTTTCTTATATTTTTGGCCGAAAAACTGCCTATTCTTTTTGTTTAATAGAAGAAAAAAAATCTTAAACAACGTATAACAAGGATAGCGTTAAAATTGAAAATACTTAAAATTTACTAATAAAGGTTTACCTAGGCTCTTTCGTATTTAATCATTTTTACCGAAATGGGAATCTATGATGTTTTTCAAATCATCGATTTTATTCCTTTACCAGCTCCAGTTCAAATAAACGGACCAATATCTAAATGAATACAAAAATTTTTATTTTTTGTTTGTTTTTGAGAATGTGCTTTTTCAAATTGTCTATTTGTTTTCACCTTTATATTTGCTATCAAGAGGTGTACTGATATACACAGAAAAAACTATTTCTTAAACCGTTTCAATTCAAATATTTGTCATATATTGAACTGGTTTCAATTATTTCATAATTAAATCAAATATTCATTTGCTCAAAAACAAAATTTCTTGATATTTTCTATTGAATTTGATTATTTTGACAATTGAATATACAATTTTCGTTATTGGTTGAATTTCAAATACAAAAATTATTGAATAGATAATTTTCGTAATTAAAAACACATTTTTGGTATTTTTTATGTTTCAATTGTGAAAATTATCTATTCAATAATTTTTGTATTTGAAATTCAACAAATAACGAAAATTATATATTCAATTGTCAAAATTATCAAATTCAAAACTCAAAATTCAATAGAAAATATCAGATTATGAAATAATTGAAACCAGTTCAATATGTGATAAATGTTTGAATTGAAATATAGTTTTTTCTGTGTACATATGTTAACAACCAAACCTTTTACTGAATATTATTTATTTATGAATTCCTCAATTTGTATTTACAATAAATTGAAGTGAGTCAAAAAAAAAAAAAATTAAAAAACTAAATCAGTCATTTTCAACTATTATTTCAGTCGAAATATGTAGCGCAAAAAAAAGAGAGCTATATTCGGAAGTGCCGAATCTTATATACCCTTCACCAAATTATACATTAAAATTAAATTTTTAAATATTTTTAGGTAAACAAAATTTATTTTTTTTTTTGAAAATTGTTCCTAATTTATTTTAAAAAAGTTTTTTCAAAATTTTTTTTAATTTATTGAAAAAAAATTATAACAAAAAATTTTTTTGGTGAAAAAAAATTCAGGTTAAAAAATATTTTTCCCGATTTTGACCCATTGTAGGTCCAACTTACCTTATATGCATCGTTGCAGTGGAAATGGGCAGTAGAAATATCTATCATTGGATATCCATATTGTCTATTTTAATGACTTAGTAATCGAGATATAGATCCAAAATTGGCTGAAAATTTAGGTTATCCCGGTTTTGTCCTTATATCTCTGCCATTTATGGACTTTTCTATAAAATTCAATACAGACTTTAAAAAAAATAGTAAAAGATCTGAAGGTTCGTTGTCACACTGTTTCAAAAGTCAGCAAACAGTATTAGGAAGACTTGAACATTGAAAGGAAACCTGAATCAGGTGGAAAAAAGGTTTCAGCACCCAGCGGATGACCCCAAAGCATGCAAAGCATTGCATTGGAACTAGGGAAATAAGTTATAGGAGGTAGAAGAGAGGGAGTAATGTTTGTGGACATTCGATTTGAACTTTCCAACATTGAAAATGACAAGAAACACTTCAGCGGGATGTTTGTTCCACATACGTACAGTACGGCAAAAGAACGAATTTTCCCCTGTAGATTGTTGTTGGCCAATCGTACCACAAAGGAAAGTGTTCTTGATGAAAAACGTGTATTACTTAAAAATCTGCGGGTATAAGGAACAAGTTCTTTAATTTCATCAGAACACATTACATTGTAGTACCGATAGAACTGTGAAACGCAGCCCACATTGCGACGGTACTCCAGCGAATCAATTGAGCTGGATACCCAACTGTCACTAATAATAACCTTCGCCCTCTCATGTACGCGATCGAGAAGCTACAAAATAGACTTTGAAGCTGCGGCCTATACATGGAAATTGTATTCCATTTTCGGTCGGATATAGTTGGTGTAAAGATTGAGGAGATCAGATGGAGTGAAGTAATTCCTACTCCGTTTCAGAAATCCAAGACACTTGAATGCTTCTTTCGACAATTGGAAAATGTGTATAGACCTGCGGGCATCACATTGTATTCTCATGCTCAGAATATCAATAGCGCCTGATTCCATAATATTTACACCACCCATAAATGCAGATGAAGCGACATGGTCTGTCGTTCGTTTTTGACTCAATAAGCAACACTGAGTATTGCGAGCGTTGAAAGCGACCCCATTCAGAGATTGTAAGAAGGTCCCTATTAAGGGAATCAGTCATGTTTTGCCTTATTGACCCAATATCCGACAGGCTTGGTTTGTACAGAAGGAATATACATTTTATTTTGCCAAAAAAAATTTATTCATTTATTTAAGACATTTCTTAAAAAATTAGTTTTGGCGATTCTAGTGCAAAAATAAAAAAATAAATATGTTTGAAATAAAGAAGTTATGATCCTTTTAAAACAAATTCGTAATCATTTTCAACATTAATTCCTCATGATTGCGAACACCATTCCACATATTCACCAAATTTTATCTAAATCGAAAACCATGAGTAAAATACTTATAAATATAATATGGAAATAATATCTGTCCTTCTATATATATTTCTATACGATTATTACGTATTGAAATATGTAGTTAAATTATATTATTTAAAATACACAAATCCCAGTCCGGCATCACTATGTAATCGTTAAAGTATCATCACTTGCAGTAGCACCTGCAGCTGCTGCAACCTCAGTAGCTGAGCAATTTATAAACCAACAAGTGAACACATTGCACTTTAAAGTTTACGCACAAAAAGGAAGTTGTAATGTAAACAATAAACACAAGGTAATATAAACAAAACAAGAAAAGAAAAAAGGGAAAAAATACGAAATTAACACTAAACAAATGATATAAAAATATAACAAGCAACCACACACACACAGCAGTCGTCGGGAAATGAGAATAAAAACGAGAGAGATAAGTATTACAACTAAATTTACGTACACAAACATTAGACATAAAACTAACATGCGCCTTGTAAACAGAGAAACATATAACAGGAGCTAAACATTAATATTGAGATAGATAGAGAGAGAGAGAGACATTATAAATAAACTCCGAAAATAATCACTGAAAGGAATGCAATGAAATGAAATTTAAGTATCTTATTGGAGATGTATGAAATGAAACATATTAAATACCGAAAGAGAGCTTATGGAGGAAAACTAGAGTAGAGTATAAAAACCCTGAAAAGGATAAAAGAGAGAAATCAAAAGAGTTTTGAGCATAATATGAGTATAATGGGTAGTTTTGTTATCCCTACAATGAAATAACTCTATATATTTTGTGTGTCATCACTGGGTTATGTGTGATATTTCAATTGGAACATCATTATTGTGATATCATAGACCTCATCATCACCATCATCGTCGTCGTCATCATCATCATTGTCTCAACACCACCAACAACAGCTCTATTTTGTATGGGTTTTATTTGTAGCAAGTAGCAGCTAAAACCAGCAACAGAAAGAAGTACGAGTTGAGCAGTTGTAGAGTAGTAGAAACCAGAAACAAGAACAAGACGACGAAGTTGTGCTGCTATTATTATCATTTGTACAAAAGAGTGAGTGTATTGCGTGTTTTGATGTAGCACTTGGCGTGTTGTGTTGTGATATTAGTCTTTGTTAGGCGGTCTTTGTGTCAACAACGTGTTGCTCGGCATTCTTAACATTTACAACATTCATTTAAATAATATACAACTACAACAAACTAAAAAAAAAACTTCAGCAAATTTTACCAAAAAACAAATAAAGGATATTTGGAAAAAAGCAAATAAGAAAAATTTATTCTACTTACAGCTTTTACTTGTGAATTTTAGTATTTCAACAAAACCAATAACAAACGTGATTTTTTTAACCAAAATATTTTATGGTTTTTCTTTTTGCATAAGCACAAAAAATGAGCTTATATGTTTGAAGAAAAAAAAATTATAATAAAATGAAAAATAATTTGCTTAAATAAAAAGTAATACTTGTGTAAAAACCAACCAACTACAAAAAAAAAGTTATATAGAGAAAATGCAACAAGTTTTTCTGTTTCAACTTAATGACAAAATTTAAGCTTTTTGGAGAAAAATAAAAATAATTTTTAACAACATTTATTATTTGCAAGGATTAATTGAAAAAAAAGGAAAAATGTTTTAATTTACAAAAAGAATAAATAATAAAATAAGCTTTGTTAACAAAAAACGCAGCAAAGAAAAATTAATCGCTTATAATGCAATTTTAATTGACCTGTATAAATAAAATTGTGTATAATTTTTTTTATAAAAGTATAATATACGAGAAAATAATATAGTGAAAAATGTTGTACATGTAAACTTTTTATTGGTTTTTTGGCTTGAAATAAAAAAGTTTAAATAATAAAAAAACACATAACACACACACATATACATAAAATTTAATATTAAAATTACCTTTGAAAAAAAATCTATATATTTTTATAAAGCCATAAATGAGAATTTAAACACAAAAGAAGTGCAAACAAAAATTTAATAAAACAAATTTTGACAAAAAGTGTATAAATTAAAAAAAAATAAATCAAATATTTTAAACCAAGTAAGTTTTTTTGTATTATTTTTTTATGTAAATTACTATTAATATCTACTGTAAACAAATTTTATTTTTGGGTGATTACACTTGTATTGTTTTAAATTTGAAAAAATTACAATGCAATATTTAAAATACTTTTTGTGGCTACAAAAGTGCAAATAAAAAAAATTTATTTTAAAGTGAATAAAAATTTCTGAATTTTTTAATTTTAATATCCATAATTTGCATATTTTTTTGGGAAACTAAATGACTGATTGTTTAATAAACATGGTGGATAAAAGTTTATAGGGAAAATAGCTGAATTGTTGCATCAATTTAGATTTGTATACATTATAATCAGGGCAAGTTTAAATATTCATAAGAAATATTTTATTACATAAGAAAAATTCAAGAAATCCCATAGAAAAATGTATTTTCATGTAATCAGAATGAAATGATCTTTAGTTGTAACATACAATTTTAAGATAACAATATTTTAATAAAAAAAATATTTTAAATTCAACACACAGACAAACCAAAGGACATAGCTAGATCGTCAACAAGTTAGTGTAAGATCCCAAAATAGATTTAAATACATAGTGAAATCTACTACCAATACCCAGAGAAACAATGTTTATATGTTTATCATAACCATTTCAACATTTTTATAAGTTTCTTTAATAATGTATATGATTGCGGTAACTGCAATATGTTTAAATTACCATTCACATTATTGTAGCAATAATATATTGTATATAGGATTCTTATCCCGGGAATTCCCGGTACAAATTTCCCTGTAATTTTCCCAATTTTTCACTAACCGATTCACGGGATTTTTAGTCGAGAATCCCGAGGATAAAAACTAAGAAAACATTGAACAGTTTTTTACAGTCTTTGCTTATATTTCGGCTATAATAGACCGCTTATTATTATTCCATATTTATTTGGAGTTTTTCTTATGGAAGTTTAAAAAGTGAATTCATTATTTATAGAATTTTTTTCTTATTGAATCATTCTAATTTCTTTAAATTTCTTCCTCAAATCCATAACAAAATAGCTTCAAATTTTTATTAAATGATTAAATTTTTCTGCAATTCAAATCTAGTACAAAAATGCTTAAGACAATTTTTTCAATTATTTTTGTAAATGATTTGATTTAACAAAAATTTAAGCATTCAAAGTTTTAATAAATTCTGTTATTAATTAACTTTAAAATTAATTCAGTTTAAACAATTGGGGTATTCACACGGTCTACTATTTCATCATATTGTCATAATGTCCTAATATATTATGATAGTTTAATCAAATTTTTGTTGTGTTTTAAATAAAAAAGTTCTAAACTAATAAGACTATTTGAACTATGTTTATTGTTTTGTCATAAAATAATTTTTTTTTGTTTAAAACACAACAACAACTATTATAATATATTAGGACATTATGACAATATGACTAATAAGAGACCGTGTGAATACCCCAAATGAATCTAAAAAATTAAGTATTAGGAATGGATTTATGGAATGAAAGGCTGACATTATTTAATTACGGATTAAGATTATAGTGCATTAAGCTCAAATTTTATTAATTAATTGGAAGCTCTGATATTTAATAATTATAACACTAAGTTTTTATATGAAATTTAGCTATAATATTAATAATGTACAGTATCATTATATATTTCGGGAATAGCCGGTTACCCGGGAATCAAAAAAGGTCGGGAAATTAAAACCCGTAATTGTATATGATTGAAGTTATTAATTATATGTTTGTGACAACCATTTTTATGATGTATTACTTCATCATATTGTGTTGTTCTCAGATTATGGTAATCCTACTCTGAGAATAATATATTACGATATAATGATTCATCATGAACATGATTGCCATAAACATATCGGTATTTATTTTCTACAATCATATATATGATTGCTACAATGATGTGAATGGTAACTTAAATATAAAAATGATGGTTACCGCAATAATATATTGTACATAATTACAGTGATCATAATATTATTAAAAAAAATTAAAAATTTTGAAATGAGTATGGTTAACATATTGATGTAAAAGCTCATTATATCTGCGAAAATATAATTATTTATGGAAATAAAGTCGAACATATTAAAAGTGCCGAATTATCTACAACTAAGATTTTTGATTTTAGCATAATTCTCATATAACCCAATAATATTATATGGAAACAGTAGCAAGAGTCCTTAAAAATATTTATAGTTTGTAAACTTTATGTCAAAATATGAAAGCGTTTTGAAAGATTTAATAATGTAAATTATTAATATTATAGCAATATTTCATATAAAAACTTAGTGTTATAATCATTATATATAGAGCATCGTATTAATTAATTCAATTTTAGCTTAATTCATTAAAATCTCAATCCGTAATTAAAAAATGTCAGTCTTTCATTCCATAAACCCATTCACAATACATAATTATTTAGCTTAATTTAAATTTAATTAATTTTGAAGTTAACTGATAACAGAATTTATGCATACTTTGAATGATTAAATTTGTGTTGATTCAAATCTACCACAAATTAAGTTGAAATATTTTTTCTTCATTCAGTTTTATTTACAAAATGAATTGAAAAACATTTTCTTAAGCCTTTTATTAAAAGGAATGAACTGAATATTATGGCCGAGATATAAACGAAAAACTGTAAAAAAAAATTCACGTTTTTTTGCTGTGAAAAACATAGAGCTCTAACTTGTTTTCGTTATAGTTTCGTCAGTTTTTAATTCCCGGCAATCCCGACTAAAAATCCCGGGAATCGGGTAGTGAAACATTAACATAATTTCCGGGAAATTTGTTCCGGGAATTTCCGGGATAAAAACCCTATAAGTGCTATCAGAAAAAATAATTTATTTAAATTCATAAATTAACTATTTGCAAATATAATAGAGTTTCATGAATACAAACATTTTCTGAGATTTAACCATATACAAAATCCAAAGTTTTGTAGAATAGAAGGTACTTAAAATTTACTGACATTAACGATCTTCGGGTCAAATTTGACCCAAATGGAAAATAGTATTTGTTTTTTTTGCCAATTTTTTGTTCATAAAAAGTCATAAAATATCAAAATTATCACTCGCTTTTAGAAAAAATAAAATCTTAATTTCCAAATGGGTCAAAATTGGCTCGAAGACCTTATGAAGGATAAGAAAACATAGGTTTAGTATTTAACCGGGGAATTCCAGTTTTCATTCAACTATAATGTAAAATGCAAGTGATTATAGTTTTCAAAAATAATAATATTTCCCCTATTTTAAAATTTGTATTTGGGTTAAATGTTATTGTTATGCATTAGGCTGTATTCAATACTTTCAAATTCGAAACATAATCTGAAATATTTATGGATATTCTGGGAGATTATAAAATTATATTGTTTGCTTCATAAAGTTGTAAAACCTTAAAATATTTTAATGTTCATAGGATTTTGGTATTAAACAAAATGGCAGCTTTTATTTGACACTTATTTGTACTGGACTTAAATAAGAAAAATATGTAATTTAAATCTATATAAAAATTTTATCTATCAAGACAATTTTTTACCGGTATTCCTCACATTTTATCTAAAATGTGAGCAATTTATTTTTTCAAATTACGCAAAATTTTTAAAAAATTACATAGAACTTTGGAATTTCATAACTCCAAGTTCGAAGATATCTGTGAATGGTGCTCGAGAAAAACATATATTTTTTCAAATGTATGGCTATTCTTCAAAAGTTTGAGATCTTCGTGTTGTATTCCTGACGCTCGGGAAGGTGGAAAATTACAAACACAATCCATAGAAAAAAAAATAGAAACATTTTAATTTCATATAATTTACCGCTACGAAGTGTTACCATAATTATATATAGGCTATACAAATTTCAAAGGTCTAGTGACTCTAATTTATGGTGGATTTAATCTGTGAGTTATAAACTATTTGTACATATATCGAATTAATGAAAAAATATCCTTGTTAGTTTCAATGCATATTTTAAAATGTTCAACTTTTAAATTACCAAAACCATAGAGAACATAGAGCGGAAACTCGAAAAAAACTCAAACAAAAAAATTACTCAAAAAAGTTACACATAGGAGTGTTGTTTTTGTTTTCACATAGTTTTTTTTATTAATACATTCTTACCACTGAGGTTTTTGACAACTGAGTTAGGTCTTTGACAGGGAGTTTCCGCTCTATGTGTTTTCTCTATGACCAAAACTTTAAGAATTTAAAAATTGGAAACCTAAGATTTCGGATTCTCAAGTTTCTTTCTATGGTCTACAAATATATTTCACGTATTTTTTTAGGGGTTTTTTTTTTTAAATCAGCTTTCATGTTTTGAAAGCAATCTGCCGAAAACTGCCAATGGTTTCTAGAAATGTCACTGAGGAGAAATATATAAATATTCCAAACAATTTGTATTCAATGGTAGAAATATTAATTATCCAATAATAAAAATATAACTTATTTAAAAAAAAAATAAACCAAGAACCCAATAAAATTTCTTCGGAAGTTATTGAAAATGAAATCTACAAAAAAAAAACAAATTAAATCTAAAATTTATTACTACATAAACGGTATGAATTGAACCATAGAGCGGAAACTCTCCTGTTAAAGACCTAACTCAGTTGTCAGAAACCTAAGTGGTGAGAATGTATTAGTAGAAAAAACTATGTGAAAACAAAAACAACACTCGTATATGTGATTATTTTGAGTAAATTTTTTGTTTGAGTTTTTTTCTAGTTTCAGCTCTATGTTTCTCTATGAATTGAACATTCAAATTTATTCCCAAAACTTTTTTAATTTTGAGTAGATTAACAGAAAAAGAAATTCATAATTGGAATGAATTTTTTAATAAATATTATTAATAAAATTACTTTTTTTCCCAAACCTTTATTATTCAGAATATTATGAAAATGTACATGACGGAAGTGTTGGATTTTTTTTACATAAATTTGTTGATATTCTATAATAAATTGCATTACATCATAGTCTAGTTACAATATTTTTTTATTGACCAATTATTCAAGATGAATCATTAAAATCTGAAACGTGAAAAAATATCATTGAACATAATTAAACATGCATTAATATTAAAGCATTTCATCTGGATCAAAAACTGCAGTCAATTTCGCCCATATTTTCAGTTTTTGTAACTGAAAATCATCAAAAAAAAATTCCAAACATTTTTAAACAACACAAATATAATTGAAAATTTCAATTATTTTTTCAAATCTCCTAGATTTTTTTTGAAAACAAGAAATATGAAAACAAATCATACTATTTAAGAAATTGTTTATGAATGTTATGAATGTTATGAATGTTATGAATCGTAATTATTTTATAAATATTTTGTTTTTGTTTCGAATAATTTAATTTGAAAAATATTTCTGACATACAACTTAAGACGCTACGACACCGATTGTGAATTGGGCAACTATTGAAACTTTTTTCTGTGTGTAAAACTATTTCAACATGAAATAGTTTTTGTTTTGTATTTTTATTTTTTTTTGTTTTAAAATTAGTTTTATAAATAATTAATTTTTTCTTGAATCTTATTTCAGTTTATAAGTTATTTTACGATACCATTTGCCTAATTAATAGAAAGAAAAATATTAAAATTTTTTGTTTATATTTAAACAATCTATGTATGTATATCTCATAATGTAAATTGAAGCATTTTTATTATTATTTTTATCTGCTGTCATTTAAAATACCTGTTGACACCTTGTAATGTTCTTGTACATTTCGTTAGAGATTATGATTAACAAGGCTGTCAATAGTATTGAAAAAGGTAAGACACTTCATTCAGTACTATTAAATTTTAGGTACTATTAATTACCTTTTGACATTTGTCCAATTATTTGAGAAAGTCAGATTTGGTTTAATGTCTATAATTAATGACATTTTTGGTATACAATTCTAGTAAAAGTATTAAAATGAGAGAACATATACAAAACGTATTAAAAATCATATAGAAAATTTAAAAAATTTTTATTTTATAAAAAAACCGCCCTTGACATTTATGTAAATTCTGTGAACACCGAAATTTGTAACAATACCGATTTACAAGTGTTTTAATAAGATCAAACAGCATCAAATAAAATAAAACTAAATTTTTTGTTTTGAATCATCCTAAATTAAAGAAGTTTTCCATATAAATAAAAGAATTCAAATGTATTTCGTCAAATATTTGTCATGTGTGACCCTACCTTTAGTATATTTATGAAAAATAATTAAAAATAAGAAAATAATTTATAAATTAGGCGTTCTCTTATTTCCTATTTTTAGGAAATGAGAGAACGCCTATTTTTAAATATAAATAGAACATGGTGTATGTGAGATATCATCGACATTTGTTATTCGTTTGCAACGTTTTCGGTGCGCTTATGTATGGATTGTAACATCATATGCCGTGGCTTCGCTGGGTGGCGCGAACCCGAAATTTTTTATCTACCATGACTCTGCCGATTAAATCAGGCAGAATTTGACCTATGGCATGGGTTATGTTGGCTTTGAAAAGTCTTAAGCTTTGAAAATCCCACAAGAAAATGTATAATGGCGTCAAATAGCACGATCTCGGTGACCAGTTGACATTAGGTCCAAGCAGCGCCTTCCAGTTTTTTTTTTGGCTCCCGAGGTTCACTGCTATTACTTTTGGCCGTCTTCTCATGAAATGGTACACTGTACGTAGTTCTCAAAGAAATTGAGACCGATGATGCCTCCAGCCTAAAATCAACATTAAACAGTGACTTTCCATGATAAATTGGACGATATTGGAAGTCATGTGGATTTTTATTGTCCTAAATTTTCCCATTCATCCTGAAATGGGCTTCACCGTAAAATGGGCGGAACGATGCCCAAACAACATTTTGATAAAACAATTTTATCATACGTTTTCTTGATTTGGCAAAACACCATGTCTGGTCATTTACATATGGGATGAAATATTCTGCAAAATTTAACATTTAATTTTTTCAAAAGCAACCCAATCGTAACCATAGTCTACACTGGTGCATATTCCTATAAACGCAAACTAGTTTTTTTTTAAAAAAAATTTTAAAATTAAACAAATTAGGAGGCTACAAATTTGTTTATTAAATTAGTTAAGACTTCACTTAAAATATTGTTTACAAAAAAAAAATCATTTGTACTTTATTTATTTTTTTTACTTAAATTTCGAGATTAACAGCCATTTTTAAGGGTATTTTCCTATAAACCCACTTCAATTTATGGGCCACTGTAGCATTATTAATAATGTTTTAATGATCCTTTGTTATGGATTGTTTCAAAAATACGGTCTGGCATTGATTCCACTAATTTTTTAAGCAGATTGGAATCTCCTAGACTTGTATGATTTTTAGTTTCAGCTCTGTCACAGTCATTATGCTTTCATTCTGGGCATTATTTGCATGAACTTTACGGGCCATGTATCCCCACAAGTTCTCCATTGGGTTTAAGTCCAGACAACAAGCCCGCCAGTCCAATAGAGGAATGCTATGTTCATTAAACCAAGATTTCGATTGCTTATAAACATGGATTGCAGCATAACATTCCTCTGTTTGGACTGGCCGGCTTGTTGTCTGGACTTAAACCCAATGGAGAACTTGTGGACATACATGGCCCTTAAAGTTTATGCAAATAATGCCCAGAATGAAAGCATAATGACTATGACAGAGCTGAAACTAAAAATCTTGTTGGAATATGCAATCTTCATCCATTTTTTCATCCATAAATTAGAGAAGAGCATCTTCCAACAGTTCGTTATAAATCGCACTATTCATTTTTGTCGGAACAAAACATATTTTCGACTTGCCAACTGCAGAAAACGCTGCCCAAACCATAACACTGCCACCACCGAAATTACGTTTTGACATCCGAACATCGTTTGATCTCAAATCGTTTCAATAGCATGAGTATGAGTCAGGACAGTCTAAATTAAATTTTTTCGTTAGAGAAAATTACTTTTTTCCACTCATCTGTCCATTTCTTATATTTTATTGCGAATTTTAGACGATTTTCTTTATGGTGCTTTTTAAAGTTTAAAATTCGGCTTTTTACATTTTATTTTTTCATCGTTTCGTAAAATGTATGAAACGTGTTTGGAAGTCACGGGAAGATTCAATTTATTCTTTATTTGTATGGAATTCAATTTGTTGCGGGTTGCTTCTTGTTTTATTAGATTAATTTGTCTTCTTGTTAGTTTTGTATTTCCCTTTGTAGGTTTGCGAACTCCATAATTTTGACCTTTCTTCAAGAAATTTCGCACTACAGCTTCCGAACGATTGATTTTACGTCCAATTTCTCTATTGGAACATCCTTGGTCGTGAAAAAATTTAACTTGAATCTTTTCTTGATAGAACAAAAAAGTTCCCTTGGGCATCTTTAAAAGTGATGAAATTTATTGATTCAAATAGATAAAGTTGCAGTAAATTGAGATGTTACTATTAGAAACGTACCTATAATATTTTATTTTTGGTAACTTTTTTAAAAACAAATTTCACGTCAGAGTTTATACGAATTTTCCACTTAAAATATCACCAAGAACATTCACAGAAAAAATTATATTTCAATTCAAACATTTATCCCATATTGAACTGGTTTCAATTATTTCATAATTAAATCAAGTATTCATTTGCTCAAAAACAAAATTTCTTGATATTTTCTATTGAATTTTGAGTTTTGAATTTGATTATTTTGACAATTGAATATACAATTTTCGTTATTGGTTGAATTTCAAATACAAACATTTTTGAATAGATAATTCTCGTAATTGAAACAATGTGTTTTCAATTACGAAAATTATCTATTCAATAATTTTTGTATTTGAAATTCAACCAATAACGAAAATTGTATATTCAATTGTCAAAATAATCAAATTCAAAATTCAATAGAAAATATCAAGAAATTTTGTTTTTGAGCAAATGAATACTTGATTTAATTATGAAATAATTGAAACCAGTTCAATATGTGACAAATATTTGAATTGAAACGGGTTAAGAAATAGTTTTATCTGTGTTTGATCGCATAATTAAGGCAAACAACAAGAATAAGAAAAAAAAACTTGTTTACTTTCAAAAAGTACCGTTAATTTGTCTCTCATTTAAAAAGTTAAATTTTGCTATTGGATGAGAACAACAAAGATATAACAAAAATACAGAAAAAAATTATGTGCATTTATAGGAAAATGCACCAGTGTAGGTATTTATGTGTCATTCATGCTCGTTAGTTATTTGGGGGCTTCGGAAAGTTGACTTCAATAGAAAAACCCTTACCACTCATACTGAAGGATATAAAAATTACGATTTTTACGAAATGTTAAAATTATATAGAAATGAGAGTAACAAATTGGTTTCATATCATGTCGATTTAAAAGAAATTTTTAATAACTTAAATTTTGGGATGATTTATTGAAAAATGCATACAAAAATATTCCAATATATTCCTTTTCATGTTTAATCAGAATTATTTTTTATTTATTTTATTCAGAATTATTTTTTATTTAATTTACTGCTCAATTACTAAAGCTTATAAAACTAAAGAAAATCGTAAACATAAATACTAAATTAAATATTTGAAAATTATGTATGATGATCTTATTTTCTTTTATATTTAAAATGGATTTTGCAAAAAATTATTAAAAACTTGTTTATTTAATAAATATCCCTTTTTGCTAAGAAATAATAATAATAACTATTCACAAAACAACAGCAATTCTAAAGAATTTGTTTATTAAACAAATTCCTAGAAATAAACAAACAAATAGAGACATAAAACTCTTACGAACTTGTTTATTCTTACAGTTTACATTTTGCAATTTATTTGCAACCAAATACATACCAGAAATTCATAAAAATATTAAATAAAAAAGCCATATTATTTTTATAAAATAAACAACTAAATAAAAACTAATTTGTTACAGATTACTATATAAAGCTTGTTCTACACGACTAAAGGTTATGCCAGAAAATAAGGAAAAACTGCAAATAGTGTATAATAATAATAATATAAAAAAAACATAAATAAGATTCTTTGTGTATGCAATCAGAAAAAATAAGCTGGAATAGTAAACTAAAGGTATACTAGCCTCAGTTCTATTTATTATGGTTTTTAGGTATTTAAATGTACATAAAATTCAATTCAAATTAAATGTAATAAAAAGAAATTCAACTACAAAATAATCCTATAAAATAAATATTAAAAAAATGCATGTAGAAAATATTGCAAAAAAAATAAAAGTTTATTTAGTGTAAGAGATGCTAAAAATGTTAGGGTATTATTTGTTTAGATTTTAATTAGGTTTAAGAGGAATATAATTTAAAAAATAAACTACTAACTTTGATTATACAAAATTCCCATTAATAACTATATTTCATATTAACTTAATAAAATATTTCACTTGGCATATAGACTAAGTCTTAATTATGAATAATGTGAAATTCTTGGAGCTTGACAGAAATTTCAACGGAATTTATAACAAGCAAAAATATTATCTAGCAATAATTATTTCACCTCTAATTTATTATTTTTATATTTTAACTTAATTAAGTTTTCAGTATTTAATCTATTTGGTATTTTAGGCTATACACAGTCAAACTTAAAATCCTGTTCAGAATTTATACTAAAACATAAGACTTTTTCCTTCAATATCTGTTTCTAACAGGTATTGCAACATGTGGCCGAGCGTTGTCATGATGGAATATTACGGTTTCATGTCTGGGCGTTTGTTGACCAATGTTTTGGTGTCGATTCGGCTAATTGGCCGGGCTTCACTTTATATCTTTTACGCTTCGGGTTATCGTAATGGATTCATTTTTCATCGCACGTAATGATTTGGTGCAAAAATTATTTTCTTTTATAGCGTTGAAACATCATTTCGGACATGCAAAATTGTATTTCAAGGTCTCTCGTCATCAATTCGTTAGGTACCCAATTTCAGTGCCTTTGGGAAAATCCTGCTGCTCCCAAACGTATTGAAATTGTTGCATGAGTAGCTTCTTGTTGAGTTTCACGACTAATTTTCATTGAGTAATGGCTCCAGTTCTTTGTCCTTAAACTTTTATGACTGGCCTGGGCAATATTTGTCATCCCTGTCAAAATCACCACTTCTGAAGGGTATAAACCATCACTAGCACGTTGAAACCGATGGAAAACATCCACCATAAACACTCGTGAGCAATCTGTGTACTTCAGCGGCACTTTTTTCAAACTAAAAAAGGTAAAGCAAAACTTCCTGCAAATGACGCTTTGTAAACTTTGTTGTTTACCAAGTAAGCTTTGTTGTTTACTCCATAATTATACCCTACACCACCATAGTGGGGAGGGTATTATGCGTTTGTGCAGATGTGTGTAACGCCCATATTGGTCTAACACCCACCTTAAAGAGTACCGATCGACTTAGAATCACTTTCTGAGTCGATTAAACGATGTCCGTCCGTCTGGCTGTCCATGTAAACTTTGTGCGCAGAGTACAGGTCGCAATTTTGAAGATATTTCGATAAAATTTGGTAAATATAATTTTTTCGGCCCAAGGACAAAGCCTATTGAAACTGGCTGAAATCGGTTCATTATTTCACCTAGTCCCCATACAAATGTCCTCTCGAAATTGGACTTTATCGGTGATAAATGTTTAATTTATATATGTATCTAAACAGATTTCGCTCCAAATAAGTTCTATATATACAAAATTCATGTCACCAAATTTTGTTACGATCGGTCCATAATTAGTCATAGCTCCCATATAGACCCGCTTCCGAAAATCACTTTAACGTGCTTAAATCACTTAAAAATGTTGGTATATACACAAAATTCAACACAAATAACTTTCATATAGACATAAATTACATGACCTAATTTTATGGTAATCGGTCCATAATTGGTCATAGCTCCCATATAAGGCCCACTTCCGAAAATCACTCACGAATATAAATTATTGATATTTTTACTCATTTAGTTGGTGTAGGGTATTATATGGTCGGGCTTGACCGACCATACTTTCTTACTCATTTTCAATAACTATGTTTAAAGTCTTTTTAAACCACAACACAATTTTGATGTATTGTGGTTCCAATATTACAAATATGGTAAAAATTTTTTTTAAAATTTTTAAATAAAATTATAAATTTTGTTAGATGTTTTTCCACATAGTTAATGATAACTGAAAAAGGGTGAGTTCGATATTATTAAAATAAACTTGGAAATATTTAAATTTACATAGCCTTTAACCCATTTATATATTGCGCTTTAATTGGCTCAGTACCTTCGGAGTTATAATAATAATTGAAGCAAAAATAATTTTTTTTTCGAGAAAATAACAAAAAAAAAATTTTAATAAATCATGAAAAATCTAAAACGGCAGAAATTGTTCAGATTTGTTACATTCTTACATTCTTTTGGAATTTATTCCCAATTAAGTGAATTCGCTCATTTTCACAAAATTTTAGTTTTTTGTTTGATAAACATAAAATTGAGTATTTAATGTTCTACTTTCGAATGATTGAATTTTTAAAACATATTTTCCATGCAATGTACAAATTTTCACATATATATCGTGTTTCAATCCACTCAGTAATTTCGGACTTATAATAACAAATTGAAACAAAAAATATTTTTTTTATGTTAAAATACCATTTTTTTTTTTTTTAAAATCATGAAAAATCGAAAACGGCAGAAATTGTTCGGATTGATTATTTTATCGCAAGGCCGCACATGAAAATCGATGCATTCCTTTCGATTTTATTCACAATTAAGTGAATTCGCTCATTTTCACAAAATTTTAGTTTTTTGTTTGATATACATAAAATTGTGTATTTAATGTTCTACTTTCGAATGACTGAATTTTAAAAACATATTTCCCATGCTATGTACAAATTTTCACATATATATTGCGTTTCAATGGGCTCAGTAATTTCGGAGTTATAATAACAAATTGAAGCAAAAAATATATTTTTACGTGAAAATAGCATTTTTTTTTTTTTTAAAAAATCATAAAAAATCGAAAACGGCAGAAATTGTTCAGATTTGTTTCTTTATCGCAATGCCACATATAATAGGAACAAAATTAGGTATCGATCATTAAAATCGATGAATTATTTTCAATTTTATTCACAATTAAGTGAATTCGGTCATTTTCAGAAAATTTTAGTTTTTTGTTTGATATACATAAAATTGAGTATTTAATGTTCTACTTTCGAATGATTGAATTTTGAAAACATATTTTCCATGCTATGAATAAATTTTCACGTATATATAGTGTTTCAATCGGTTAAGTAGTTTCGGAGTTATAATAATAAATTGAAACAAAAAATATATTTTTTATGTGAAAATTGCAAATTTTTTTGTTTTAAAAAATCAGGAAAAATCGAAAACGGCAGAAATTGTTCGGATTGATTATTTGTTCGCAAGGCCACATATAATAGAAACAAAATGAGATATCGCTCATAAAAATCGATAAATTCCTTTCGATTTTATTCACAATTAAGTGAATTCGCTCATTTTCAGAAAATTTTAGTTTTTTGTTTGATATACATAAAATAGAGTAGTTAATGTTCTTCTTTCGGTTCGAATGATTCCTTCGATATAAAATGCATGTAGTATTCGGTGTCCAATGCTGGTGCGGATCAAATATTTTGATGTGTAACAAAAGGTATGACAAAATCAATATACTCCCCATCTTTTTTGAAGGTGGAAATAAATTTTTTTTATTTTTACTATATGGGGCCAGAGTTCTTTACGCCAACAGATTTGACATGAAGTATTTGTTTTAGTTCATACAAATAAGCTTAGAAAAAAATCATGAAAAAAATTTCCTCAAATTTAAACCAAATTTAGTTTTTATCCATATATTTGCTATAAATTACATTTTATAACATAAATAAATAAATTTTTATTATTTCAATTAATGAAAACAAATACCAAAATTATCATATAAAAGTAAAATAAATGCCTTTAAATCATTTGTAGCATTCATATCAACAACTCTTCACACAGACAATAATTGTTAGAAAATTGTATTTCTGCTCCCCTTTATTGAAAAGAAAAACTTTCCCTTAACCTCAGACAACAAATTTACTTGGTTGTAATATAATACGACTTGTTAGTTAAACTCTAAGTACTTTAAAATGAAAACATTCTTAAACACTCATACAAATATACGTACGAACATGCAACACATTGTTGCACAAATACAAATATTTGTAAAATACAAAGACCAATAAACAATCTGCTCAAAAACTCAAGTTCGGTTTGGCAAATAACACAGCTAGACAGACAGACACAACAAAAATATAAAAAAAAGGTGAACGCCAATTGATTGTAATTTGATTACTTGTTTAAATAAATAAGTAAATATACACAAAAATAAATGTGTTTAGAGAAGAAAGTTGTGTACTTTTCTGTGTGAATGAATAACTAAATACTAAATTGTTGTACCTACAAGTAACTAATTTAGTTAAATGCTTAAATATATATATATTTGCAACAATGTATCTCTGTAATGGATGATGGTCGACTTGATAGAGCAGAACAATAAGTATTAGAAATGAAGTACATTGTGTTGTTGATATAAGTAATTAGCAGAAGCTTTTGTAAACTCAAGAATATCTTGAGTATTATGAAAGTTTATATCCAACAGTTTGTAATTATAATCAATAAGAGACTACTACGAAGAATTTTGGGAAACAATTATATCTTAAGTTTTTTGCAATATTTTTCAAATTACACATCAAAACCCGCCAGAAACCTAGAAAATGTGTAACCAGCGTCAAAAATTAATAAAATTTAAAATATTGGGGTATTGACTTTTAACCCCTCTATTAAGAAGGAATAAATTGAGAGCAACTTCTGTCAATTATTTTAATTCTTATGTATCTTGTCACAATGAGTCCAAAAGTTGTCAATGTTAGGCAAAGTGTTGAAATAAGAACTGCATTATTGTGAATAAGGCAGGGGGCCGTAACGGTTATAAGATATATCAAAAAGTTATTTTATAACAGTTTTTTTGTGACTTTAAAAATAAAAATCCAAAAAATAAAAAAACAGTTAATATGCAACGTAAAAATAAAAATTAAACTCTTAAAAAAAAAGTTTTAAATGACCGTCATAAAAAACTCACCTGAGGAGTTTTATCTTTCTCTCCAGAAAAAAACTCATTTGAGGAGTTTTATTTTTCCCGTCAGAAAATAAAAGTGATTTGAGGAGTTTAATTTTTCTCGTCAGAAAATAAAATTCATTTGTGGAGTTTTATTTTTCCCATCAGAAAATAAAACTCTTTTCGTTTAGTTTATACTTTTTTCAGTATATTTCTTTATTGAGTCTATCTGATATAAAGTGTGTGGTAATTTATTTGTTTAAGAAAAAGAACAACATGAATTTAATAATAGGAATAAAACTATAACAAATTAAAATCCCATTTTTGTTAATGACAATTTATTCAATTGAAACTCTTAAAAAAAGAGTTTTAAATGACCATCATAAGAAACTCACTTGAGGAGTTTTATATTTCCCGTCAGAAAATAAACTCATTTAAGGTGTTTTATTTTTCCGTTCAGAAAATACAAGTAATTTGAGGAGTTTTATTTTTCCTTCAGGAAATAAAACTTATTTTATGGTGATTTAGAAATTGTTATGAGCTTTAGGTGTCAATTTACATAAAATGAGTTTTTTCTGGGAAAGATAAAACTCCTCAATGACTTTTATTTTCTGAAGGGCAAAATAAAACTCTTCAAATGACTTTTATTTTCTGAAGGGAAAAATAAAACTCCTCAAATGAGTTTTTTATAATGGTCATTTAAAAGTCTTTTTTTAAGAGTTTCAATTGAATAAATTGTCATTAAAAAATGGGATTTTAATTTGTTATAGTTTTATTCCTATTATTAAATTCTTGTTTTCCTTTTTTAAACAAATAAATTACCACACACGTTATATCACATAGACTCAATAAAGAAATATACTGAAAAAAGTAGAAAATAAACGAAAAGAGTTTTATTTTCTGAAGGGAAAAATAAAACTCTTCAAATGAGTTTTTTAATGATGGTCATTTAAAATTCTTTTTTTAAGAGTTTCAATTGAATAAATTGTCATTAAAAAAAATGGGATTTTAATTTGTTATAGTTTTATTCCTATTAATAAATTGTTGTTGATTTTTTTTCCTACACAAATAAATTGCCACACACGTTATATCAGATAGACTCAATAAAGACATATACTGAAAAAAAGTAGAAAATAAATGAAAAGGGTTTTATTTTCTGATGGGAAAAATAAAACTCCACAAATGAATTTTATTTTCTGACGGGAAAAATAAAACTCCTCAAATGACTTTTATTTTCTGAAGGGAAAAATAAAACTCCTTAAATGAGTTTTTTTTTCTGACTGGAAAGATAAAACTCCTCAAGTTTCTTATGATGGTCATTTAAAACTCTTTTTTTAAGAGTTTCAATTGAATAAATTGTCATTAAAAAAATGGGATTTTAATTTGTTATAGTTTTATTCCTATTAATAAGTTCTTATTGATTTTTTTTCTTAAACAAATAAATCATATAGACTCAATAAAGAAATATACTGAAAAAAAGTAGAAAATAAACGAAAAGAGTTTTATTTTTCTGACGGGAAAAATAAAACTCCTCAAATGACTTTTGTTTTATGACGGAGAAAATAAAACTCCTCAAATAAATTTGTTTTCTGACGACAAAGATAAAACTCCTGAAAAGATTTTTTTTAAGAGTTTCATGCGAACTTGAAAAAATACTGTTTTTTCTGGAGTTGTGATAATTTGTTTAATATCACCATAGCTTCCGAATGAGCATGCCAATACGAATATATATGGTATATAACAGTATATGTCTCCGTTGACTCTAACATAGAGAGTTTTTGATTTAAAATTTTCTGGTCCCTGGTATAAGGTATAGTTTTGAAAATTTATAATATTTATATGAATTTCCTGGAAATCAGAGATACTGAACTCAGATTGCTAGCGCTTTATTTAAAAAAAAAGCTGTTAATACCCTACTTGGGAAAATAGGGCACCTAAAGTATGAAAGGAAATTAAACCACAATGCTAAATGTACACCTACATACACACAAATACTTCAAGCAAACATTCAAATAAAAATCGAATAAAGCAGCAAAAAAAATAAAGAATTGCAAGAAAAATAAAGGCAAAGAAATAATAATAAAACAAAAAAAAAAACTATCATTCCTATCAACCAAAAAACCACAAACCAACAGACAGCAAGTCATTCTGTTTCTGAAACAAATTAAAAATATAACAAAATTTATACTCCATGAATGTGTGTGTATGTTAGTACGAAAATGTGTATGTGCAAATGTACTTCTGTTCCTTTTTTTAAATAAAAAGTAAAACCAAAAAATAACGAATGAAAATCTGTGAAAGAGTATTTGTGTTATGTGCTATATGTATTTTGTATTCTGCCCCTCTGTCCCCACCCTCCATTTGTTTTATCCTTTTATGCTACAGCACCTTTTCTCTCTGGTACCGTATACACAGGTTTTATGTTTGTTGTATGTATTTTTTTCGGTTTGTATTTGTTTATTTCTGATGTTGTATTTATATGTGAAACTATCAAGGATTTAAAGAATTTTATTTTGTAAAGTACTTAAGTATTTAAAAGTTGTTTCCAAAATATATATAAAATAGTCAGCAACAATGAATGGAGTTTAAAAAGTTGCAAATTTCAGGTCAGTATTATATAGAAACCAGCTGGAAGTCCTAAAAATGTTCATACTTGTTGTTAAATGTCAACAGGACCAAATTAATAGGTTGTGAATAAAGCACTAAAGTGCGTAGGAAAGCAATAGATCACTGCTGACAATCTGCTATTAGCATGCTGACATTTAAGGCATTATAGAAGGTTAAATAGCAAAATTGGTATGAAAACATTCTATGAATTTAGACTCACTTCCATTTTCAAAAATTTTAAAACAAAAAGAATTGATTTTATACATTTTATACTGGGATATGTTAGAATGTCTCCCTTTTTTATATAAAAGTGCAGCCATGCATTATACGTGTAAATGCATGTAAAGCTTTCAGGGGATTTAAACTCATGTTAGACTAAATGATAAAATTCTAATAGACAATGAAAGAAAAAAACAAAGCTTAACAAAATTATTGGGAAAATATACTATATATTTACAACCACAGAGAAATGGAAACCGCGGTAAATTTACACGATTAAAATGGGTGGATAAAAGAATTGAATAAAATAAAAAACGATTGAATAAAACACAATACAAATGAAGATATAAATATTATACAAAATATATGTTTAGTAAATTGTTGAATATAGTCTGTAGGAAAAAACCATAAACTGTCAGCTGTTAGCACTTTGACAAATTCCAATGTTGCTTGAATTCTGTTTCTATTATTAAATAAGGCCCAAAACCAAAGGAGCTCGCTCGCTCCTTGATAGGGTTTGTTGGTATTAAAAATGGGAAAAATTGGTGCATAATTTCACAGAGCCCCCATACAAATCTCACCTCGACATACTGGTGGAACAATCATTAATATGTTGATTATAAGGAAATCCTGATAAAATTAGAATATATGGAAAAACTTTAAAATGTTTGAAAGGGTCAAGGTTTGTGGAGCTTTTGAAGAGCAAATATAAGCTTTTTTATATAAGTATTCGATATTGGTAAAAACCTTAGGACTTGAGGATTAATATTTTAGTGAAATGAAATAATTTTATATATATTTCGGACATCATTTACCTTAAAAACTAGAAAAATTATAACATGGTGATTTTCCCTAAAGAAAAATATGAAATTTAAATTGATGTAAAATTTTAACGGTTAAAGATATTATAACAAAAATTTGAAATTAATGTAGATCCAAGTGTCATTAAATCAATGGCATTATAATTTTTGTTAATTTTCATTTCGAAATACCGAAATTCCTTAAACGGGGAAAATGTGTTCCAAAAACTAGGTTTTTTAGAGAAGTGCCTACTGTGAAGTTATTTATAGTGTGATAGTAAACAAATTTTGTATGTATTTAAATAATATATAGGGATATTTAAATATGGGACTTTTTCGAGGATCGGTGTATTGCGTTTTTAGAATTTTTTACTGAAACCTAAAATTTTGTTTTTAAATTGGCCAAGTTTGAATAGATGTGGTGGAGACTAGGTCCGCTTAAGTAAGCCAAATTTTACTTTATACGCTTTCTGATTAAGATATCTTTCCGGATCATATACAAATTTTATATAGTCCCGAAGAAAATTGTTTGCGACAAAAGAAATGATACGGCCCTTTTAACATATTCCAAATTTAGATGCATGCAACTTTATATAGGTACGAGATAACTGTTAACAAGTTATTTTGATTTTTTTCGGAATTTTATAGCAAATAAAGCTGATATTTAAAAAGAAAATTAGACCCTCCTAGCCCCGCCATATCTAAAAAAAACAAAAGAAGATCCAGCAAAATTAAAAAAAATAGTAAATAAATATAACTTTTGAACTAAAAGAGATAACTTACAAATATATGAAGACTTTTGTAGATCTTCTTAAGGATTATTTATATTTTAAATTTCAGCTCAATGGGATAATTCTAAGGTATTCATTCGACTAATGATCGTTCGATTAATCGAATAATTTCTTACGAATAATTTCTTACGAATAATTATTCGAACAATTTAAAAATGGCCATTTTCGAATAACGAATAATTCGAACAATTTTGTGAAGAATAATCGAATAAAACGAAATAAATATTCATATATATTTAAAGTTATTAAATTGCTTAAAATTGTTCATAATTTAAAATTTAAATAAGTAATAATGACTCACAAAAATTGTATTGTTTCTGAAATTCGACAAATAACTAAAGACAAAGGGACTTTCGATCACTGTAGATGAGTGTTCCGATAGTTCCTTCTATTAATATTACTGCAAGAAGTTACAATTCTATAAACAAATTTTTCAAAATTTTTAACTTAGGAATTGAACCAATGAAAATAAAAGGTACGGAATAAAATATTTGTTATTTAGCTGGCGAAATATTAGAAGAATCGCAATTAATAATCAAAATATTAACTTAGATTAAAGTGGAGTTGAATGTGATGGAGAATCGGTCGTCGAAAGTGATATTGAGGATGACATTTATAATGATTACATTATCTGATATTAAAATATATGTATATAACATCTTTGTTAAACATGGTAATAAACTTTTTGCGTATTTGTAAATGCGTCAATCATGCACTGCTGACTTCAAATTAGCCACGTTCACTGAAAATGTGTAATTCCCTTTATTGTGTGTAATTCCCCAAGACCACTTTATTAAGCAAAGATTCGGCAACATTGGTAGAGCTTGATGTATAATACAATTTGTTATAAATAATTTAGAAATAGTGAATAATTAATTTACTAAAGAATTAGTTACTCAATTTAAAACCCGAATTAATGAACGCAATAAAAAAGTTCTTAATACGTTTATATTGTATTTGAATTCAGGATCATGTCCAACTAGCTCAATTTTTTTAAAGCATAGACCCAAAAAGGAAACTGAAGTGTTTGCTAGTCAGTTGTTTTGTAGATTGTTCGGGAGTTATTTTGATCAGAATATTTCTGTTGAAAATTTAATGATGTACTTTGTTTTCGAATGTTTTTTAACATTATTAATACTTAAATTGTTAACTTTAACGTTATTTTTTGTTTTTCTTTAACAATAAAATATTAAAAAACCGACATTAAAAATTCATTCTTTAATTTTTTAAAAAAAATTAAATTATTCGAATAATTCGATTAATTTTAAACGTGTGATCGAATTATTCGAACAAGTTAAAATATTTTATTCGAATTATTCGTTTTATTCGAACAAGAGAAAAATCGAATAATTCGAATACCCTAGATAATACTTGAAGTTTTTGCTATTTTCTTTAAAAATATGAGACCCGAAATGGCATGTAAATTTGCTAATTAAGCGTAAAGAGCTTTATTTACAACTTTTGTATCTTTCGTGATCCCCACTGAAATATTCCGGCAAAAATGTATGTAGATATTTTAATCCTTAAATGTCCTTTTTGAAAGGACTCTTTTTTGATTTTCTCAAAAAAGGGTAAAATTAAACCCTAAATAGAGGAGATAAAGTATTAAGAACTTCCATAAAAATGATCCACATAAAATTCCGCAATGCAACTCTGACAATAAGATTTCTCTCAGACATTTACTTACAATTTTTTTTTCATTTAGTAACAAAAAATTCAGATCTGCTGGACTTGGACTATAAGTTTATTCTACAAAAATGATCTACATTTGTCCATAGTCCCCACAAAAGTTCTCCATCAGAAAATTACTTGAATATTCATAATTGTCTTATAATAAATAAGTTATTTATGAATCTAAATATTTCTACAAACTTTTGTGAAGATCGGTCCATAATTATAACCCCCATATTAGAAAAATATTTTATTGTCACCTATAGATAGTGGGTATACAAGATTCTGAACACTGCCGAATATAACTTTCTTACTTTTTCTTATATTATTTCTAGCATTTCTACTTTATTTCAAAGAATAAAATAAATATTTCAAAGAAAATCCTAAAAACCAAATTCTCTTTCACTTGTTTAAAGCTTCAACAAATATGTACATATTTCTACTTTTGCAACATTTAAAGTTTCCCCAAAAGCTTTGCACAATGTTTAAAACTTTAAGGCCATAATTTAATTAGTTTTTAACCACTTGTGGTTTAAACGAATTAGATGACTCATAAATTTTCGAGTACTGTGCAATAAATTTTAAACAAAATACAAATTATAAAAAAAAGTATTAAAATGAAAAATGCAAAAAACAAACAGAACCAGCCAAACAAAGCATCAACAACATTGAGATACAAGAAGGTCATAAAAATACTAAACTTTTTATTTTATATCACTGTTGAGAGTGATGATGATACACTTTGGTTAAAAGAGAACGAATGAACGAACGAGCTGAACAAAAAAAATCCTCAGCAACATATATTTTATCACGTATTCATACAAGCTTGTTTGTATGAACATTAAAAATGATGGAAAAAAACCAGCGAAATGAGAAGGTTCATTATAACACATGTTTGCATAACTACACGCAGAGAAATATGGCTAAAGTAAGGGAAATGGTGGGTATTAGGAAATTGAAGTTAGATAATTAATTAAATGATTTGTGTGATGGTTAAGGTAACAGAAGATTTTCAAGAGCAATTTTTTTTAGGGAAAATTTAAAGCTTTAATTTGGTGGATATTTGTGGAGAAGTTCAATTTAAAATATTTTTGCTAGTAGAACAAAAAATTATGTTGTTTTAAACATGTTTAATTTAATTTATGCATTTTTATATTTTGTTTCTTTCAGTGTTTATTATAATTAATTGTTTGTCAAAGTTTGTTAGCAATTAAAGTTGTTTTTTTATTTTTATTTTTCAGTTTATTTATATAATTCTTTGATAAGTTGACAAAAATGTATGTACACAAAAACGTGTACTTAAATACTTTCGCTTAAAAGTGCCATACACTTTTAATTAAACTGTGCTGTGTTTAACTGAAAGGTAGCCAGACAGAAATGTAGGAGAATTTGTGATAAAATGCATCGAAAATGGAAATTTTTTGGAATTGCTGTTATACATTTGTTACGCCTCCACAAAGTAGCAAAGTGTTCTTAAAAAGTCTACAATAGTGGTATATATATATAACCAAAGTATAACAAGTAGTCCAACTCTTTGACAACAGTACCTAACTCTATACATGTGTTAGTAAAAAAGTACCTAACTCTAAACATGTGTGAGTAACAAAATTACACATGTGTTGGTAACTTTTAACTTTTCTACAGACAACAGAGTTTTATAAATATGTTCTAAATTTGAATTTGTATGAATTTTCAATACCAAAAATTGTAACTCTGTCCTATAGTTTAAATTCTACAATAACAAAATATTACATGTCAGAATTTCCAAAAATATTTTTTTCTTGATTTGTGCAAAATATAAACTTTTTAACAATGAAAGTGTGCTAAAAGTGTTTTAAAAAAATATAAAATTCTATGTGTTAAAGTAATAATGTGTGAAAGAACGTTATTTTATCAAAAATTAAAAGTTAAAATTTCATGACATTTCATTTGTTTACATTTCTCTGAGCTCACAAGGTACCCGTATATGTGAGAGAGTAATTTGAAAAAATTGAGAGTTGGACTACTTGGTATACTTTGTATATAACATACAATCATCACAATGATCCAGAGTTCGGCATAAAGTCTTTACTTGTACACAAAACCAATGTCAATGAGCAACTAGGAAGCTAATATTACTATCAGTATCTTTACATATATTTTTCGCCAATATTCATATTGAATGGTTTTGATATGAATTGTACAAGATTTAAAATTGTCATGCATTACACCTACTGGCATTTTTAAATAACAGGAGTCATCTTAAATTTATGCAAAGATTTTGATAAAATATTGGTGTATGACTCAAAAATGCGGAATTTTTAAAATTTTTATCTTTCATTTAGAAGCATTTCTACATTAAACATTTATTCAGTTAGCCATGAACTTTTCCCATTTTTCTGGCAACATATGGATTCCGATCCAAAGGAACTGCTCATTTTTTGAGACCAAAATCGATCAAGCCAATATTGGATACTATGTTCTAAAGTGAGTCGTATCCAAGAGAGAGCGTTCTCCATCGAACGATACAAATACAGTGAGCCTCAAAAGTCAGTATACACCAACAAATATTTGATTTTTTTTAAGATAATGAAAATCCTAAAATTTATTCATCGATTAAAATTTTATTGTTTAAGTTTGATAGAGATTGAGTTGAATAATAGATTCGGTTGTGAAAAAAAAGATTTAAGTCGGACTATAATGATTTTCATGATACTAAAAAAAAAATTGCGGGTGTTTACTAGGGTATTCATTCGACTAACGATCGTTCGATTAATCGAATAATTTCTTACGAATAACTATTCGAACAATTTAAAAATGGCCATTTTCGAATAACGAATAATTCGAACAATTTTATGTAGAATAATCGAATAAAACGAATAAATGCTCATATATATGGGGCATTTCACGTCAAGTGAACCAACTTTTGAAATCGATGTCTTCCGATCGCGATGAAATTTGCACCAATGTTAGTTCTATTGGATAGTAATTCGGACACCATTTTTCAACATAAATATATTTAAATTTATTAAATTGCTTCAAATTTTTCAATTTCAAATTTAAATAAGTAATAATGACTCACACAAATTGTATTGTTTCTGAAATTCGACAAATAACTAAAGACAAATGGACTTTCGATCACTGTAGATGAGTGCTCCTATAGCTCCTTCTCTAAATATCTTATATATAAATAGGCCACACGTTTTTTTGTGGTACACTTTTAAGTATGTTATTGTCCACCAATATTGATGAAACATATATGGTTTAAAAGGTTATTTTCTCTAGATTTGCAGAACATCATTTTTTTAAAATTCTTTCCATAAAAGTGGTAAAAAGCGTTTTAAAGTGGTCGAATTTCGGCCACCGGGCGATTCTAGTATAAATAATTAAGCAAAAAGTTACAATTCTAGAAACAAATCTTTCAAAATTTTTAACATAGGACTTGAACCAATGAAAATAAAAGGTACGGAATAAAATATTTGTTATTTATCTGGCGAAATATTAGAAGAATCGCAATTAATAATCAAAATATTAACTTACATTAAAGTGGAGTTGAATGTGATTTTGAAACGGTCGTCGAAAGTGATATTGAGGATGACATTTATAATGATTACATTAAAATAGATAAAGACCATGATCTTAAAATATATGTATGTATATAAGTGATGTTATTAACCGCGTACGTAAGTTTTGCAAAATATTTAATAAATCGAATGATAAACAGAAATATTGCAAACTAACGTTTTGCTGCAAGTAAAGCATGGAGTTCGTCTTATACATGATTTTGAACATCGTTGAACATCTTTGTCTAACATGGTAATAAACTTTTTTCGTATTTGTAAATGCGTCAATCATGCACTGCCTGACTTCAAATTAGCCACGTTTACTGACAATGATATCAAACTTTGGACAGATTCCCTTTATTGTGTAATTCGCCAAGACCACTTTATTAAGCAAAGATTCGGCAACGTTGATAGAGCTTGATGTATAATACAATTTGTTATAAATAATTTAGAAATAGTGAATAATTAATTTACTAAAGAATTAGTTACTCAATTTAAAACCCGAATTAATGAACGACATAAAAAAGTTTTTAATACGTTTATATTGTATTTGAATTTAGGATCATGTCCAACTACCTGAAATTTTTTAAAGCATAGCTCCAAAACGGAAACTAAAGGGTTTGCTAGTTTGTTTTGTACATTGTTCGGGAGTAAATCTGATCAGAATATTTCTGTTGAAAATTTAGTGATGGACTTTGTTTTCGAATATTTTTTAATATTATCAATACTTGAATTGTTAACATTAACGTTATTTTTGTTTTTCTTAACATTAAATTATTAAAAAATCGACATGAAAACTTCATTCTTTATTTTTTTTAAAAAAAATAAATTATTCGAATAATTCGATTAATTTTAAACGTGTGATCGAATTATTCGAACAAGTTAAAATCTCTTATTCGAATTATTCGTTTTATTCGAACATGAGAAAAATTGAATAATTCGAATACCCTAGTGTATACATAATAGATAGAACCCTTTTGGTCCCACCAAATACAGAGCATTACATTAGTGTCATGAATAGTTAGCTTTGGTGTCGATTCGACTGTTTGACCTGGCTTCACATAAGCTCTCATATGCTGCGGGTTATCGTCATGGATCTACTTTTCATCGCTAGTAATGACTCATTGCAAAACCAATTTTCTTTTATAGCATTCAAGCTGCATTTCAGACATACAAAATCGTATTTCAAGGTTTCTCAGTTTCAATTCGTATGGTATGGAATCCTGCTGCTTGCAAACGTTTTGAAATTGCTGGCTGAGTAGATCCCAATGATTTTGCAAGCTCTTGTTGAGTTTGTGAACAATCTTCAAGGTGTTAATGCTTCCAATTATTTTTGGCTGATCTGGGCGATCATTGTCTTCCGTGTTAAACTCACCACTTCTTCAAAGAACAATCTGTCACAAGTTGAGACCGATGGAAAAAATTCACCATATGCTTCAGTGATCTTCAGCGGCACTTTTTCCAAATAAAAGAAGTAAAGCAAAACTTCCGGCATATGACGCTTTTTTAGCATAAAATTCGAAATTTTCGATCAAAAAAATCTTTGCTGTTTACACTAAATCTTGAGTAACTAAGTGAGAATAAATAACAGATTCAACCCGAATATGATCGAAACGTGTTGAAATTATTAAAAGGGTAACAAATGTGTTGTCGTTTGTATTGTTTGTACCGACCATTGCTTTAATGTTTTAGGCGATTTTGTTTGTAATGATAGTTTAAAGAAATTTTGAAAATTTTCTTATTTTTTAGAATGTAATAATTTGAAAACAAACAAGTAAGAGATCTATATTCGGCTGTGCAGAATTTTAAATACCCTTCACCAAATTATACTTCAAAATACATATTTTAAATATTTTTAGGTAAACAAAATTAATTTTTTTTTTCCAAAGTTGTGTTTTTTTATTTTTTGGAAATTTTTTTTCGAATTGTTATTTTAAATTTTTTTTTTAATTTAAACATTTTTTATATACGTCGTTGCAAAGGTCTTTAAAATATCTATCATTAGATATCCATATTGTCTATATTAATGACTTAGTAATCCAGATATAGGTCCTCATATCTCAGCGACTTGTGGACCGTTTTTGCTCATTTTAAATAGGATGCTTCTCAAAAGCATGTCTGACAGAATTATTGAAGATTTGGATCCCGAAGATATCTGTGGTCTTCAGAAAATTGATTTCAACAGACAGACGGACAGACAGACAGACGGACATGGCTTACTCGACTCCGCTATCTATAAGGATACAGAGTATATATACTTTAAAAAATTAAAAATTATCGCACGAAGGTGAAGGGTATAAAAACACTGCTAAGTCAACATTTCATTACTATTGATTATAGAAAGTTTTTGGGAAAATGCAAAACTATTTCGCGAAAACTAAAGTTAAAACAAATACTGAATAAGCATGATATACTTTGCTCGAAATTCGGGCCACACAGAATCTCACAGTAAAATTTGCTGGTCTTGCTATACTTTAAACCATTTCAGTTAACATTACTTCATCAAATCACTTACATATGCAAATAAATCTGTAAAATTTAGCTCTAAGCTGATTACATCAACCCGTATAATTAATAGCTATGACAATTTCTAGAGTTTTTCTACGTGTACATACACTTGATTAAAAGGAAAGCTGAAAAAATAATAAATATGTAGAAAAAAACAGCGGATGTTAACCCTTATAATATATTTTTATACTTATAGTAGGAAATTTTAATGACACCACAACCAACACGTACTTGTAACTACTACACTCACTCATTCGTACGCTTAAACACACATAGATACTCACATACATACGTACTTACTTACATTTACTTACTAATACACATGCTAAGCACATGAGTACAAGTCATTTAATATGACTTGTAATAATTAAGATTAAAAAAAAATTATTAAACAAAATATGTATTAAAAAAAGCAAACACACACATTGAAATTGAAACACATATACAAAAACACATAAATAAAATTAAACAAAATATAAATATACTAAATACAACATATTTACATCTTTACACAACAATTTTATTAAAATTGTTTACAAGCGCGAATACCAAGAAAAAAAAACCAACGCGAAATCGTGAAAAAAAAACTTCAGCTGACAAGAACACTCATACATGTTTACACCAACCCCCACTTGTGGCAGCAGCATAGAAAAGAAAACCAAACAAAAAAAAAATGCATTTAAAAATGTACTTGAAATAATTGTAGAATCCTTTTCAAATGCAGCATGCATGAAGACGTGTATGAGCAGAAACCTTCCAAGAAATCAACTGGAAATAGAAAAAAAAAATAAATTAATTACGTTAATTTTGTAGTCGTGGAAGTCGTAGTAAAATATAGACGAAGGCGAAACCCTAAGAAATTTAAATGATGTAATCACAGATATACATACATGTAGTATGTTTGAATGTGTAGGCGTTTCATTTATGCCTGCATGCATGCATGAGTAATCAAGTTTTTTTTTTTTTTGGAGTAAAGAGAATTTTCCAAATAAAATTTGCATAATCACGAATCCTTTAATAGTTACCTGCTCAAGTACTTAGTTGTGCATTTGTTTTCTTATGCAAATCATATTTTTTTATTTAATGAATATTGATGTTTTTAATTTGGCGTGAATTTAATTGTGAGTGAATAAATTAAACTGAAGTTTTGAAATGCAAAAAAAAGTACATATTTACGTCTGCTTTTGAGTTTGTTTTTAAATAACACTGTTTAAAATACTTACGACCATTCTCAGATTTTATTTTATTAATTATATTCATTTAAAAAAAAATTATGCAGGATTTGAATTAAATATAAAACAAAGCAAAACCGACACAACTTTCGAAATTTTCCACGACCTTAACCAGAAGTATGTTTCAATAATGCCTCCAGTTTCCGCATCATACAGACACACATTGTGTATACCTTTGTTTTTAGACCATAAATGGAGCCAAAACCATTGCTCCATTTATACTAATCCTAAACTGTTATGAGAGGTGAGGGTATATTTAAGTTTGTCATTCCGTTTATTATGGATCGTTATAGATATCGGTGTTGATATAACAATCGGGTGTTGTCCTAGTTCGACAATCTCGATTTGTTGACCTATTTGATCCATTTTTTTTTAATTTTTGCAGAAATTTTTTATTAATTTTTGTTGAAATGAAGTTTTTAGGTAAAACAAAATTTTGTAAAAAAATATTTCTTCCCAAATTTGTATACCCTTCACCCTTCGTGAAACTCATATATAAGTTTGTCATTCTGTATGTAATTTCCACAATATAATTATCCGACCCTATAAAGTATATATATTCTGGATGCTTATATATAGCGGAGTCGATTAAGACATGTCCGTCTGTCTGTCTGTCTGTCTGTCCGTATGTTGAAATCAATTTTCTGGGGTATTCAGATCTTCGGGATCCAAATCTTCAATAATTCTGTCGACATGCTTTTGATAAAATCAGCAAAATCGGTCCACAAATGGCTGAGATATTAGGAAAAAAGCAGGACAACCTCGATTTTTTACCTATTTTTGACCTACATCTGGATTACTAAGTCATTAATATACACAATATGGATATCAATGATAGATATTTCAAAGATCTTTGCAACGACATATATAAGACCGTAGTAAGTTGGATTTACAATGGGTCAAAATCGAAAAAAAATATTTTTTAACCCGAATTTTTTTTTCACCAAAAAAAATATTTAAAAAAAAACAAATTTTTTTAAAAAATTTTAAAATAACAATTCGAAAAAACTTAGGAAAAAAAATAAATTTTGTTTACTTAAAAATATTTAAAATTTGTATTTTGAAGTATAATTTGGTGAAGGGTATATAAGATTCGGCATAGCCGAATTTAGCTCCCTTACTTGGTTTTTCTCAAAAAGTTCGTTTCACCAATAATGGTTCCAGCACAGCCTAATATAGCACTCTTACTTGATTTTTTATTGTAGTTGGCAACAATTTACTGCATAAATAATTACGGTTTCATTTGTTTTTCGACATGTTGCTCTAAAACATATTTTCGGTTTCACCAAATATTTTCTTGAAATATCATCCGACCCTATTCCAAGAACCCAGAATACAAATTTTTATATTTTGTGGTCTACGATCAATATTTCGATGTGTTACACACAAAATGATAAAATCAATATAAAAGAGACACTACAATCTTGTCTCATGGATGCTTAAGTGAGAGTGATTGCTTCTGTTCAATACATGAGCGATTGGTTTTGTAAGAGCATGAACCTCTTTTGTGTAGCTCTTGTCTAAATTGAACAAATGCACATTAGTTCTAGAAGGAATACTGGTTCTTGTTTGGTGCTAAGTCCAATAATTTTTTTGTTGAGCTTAGAAGTTGTTGAGTAAAGTCATGTTAATTTGAACGATTCTGGAACTAGTTCTTAATTCAAATAATTCTGATAGCAATTGCTAACCAAAGAACTGGTTGTAGGTTAGCTGTGCGAAACCAACAGCTAAAGTTCTAGAACCAGTTCTGTCATCTGAGATTTTTGTTTAAATTTCTCACGCTTGGAACTAGTTTTGAGAAGCTATTTATTTATAAAGAATTAGCATCAGATTCATCCAAAGGCAATGAAATTCGGTACCATACGAATTGTAGCTTAGATAATTTGAAATACGGTTTTGTGTGTCTGAAGTGCTGCTTGAATACTATAAAAAAGAACCATTTTCGCAACGACTTATTAATTGCAATGGAAAACTGATCCATTACAATTACCAGAAGCGTAAGAGATCGTATGTAATGAACGACCAACCACCCGAATCGACATCAAAACCAAATATCCATGGCGGATAGGTAATTTTCTGCATTTGGTGGGAGAAAAAGGTTCCTATATATTTTGAGCTGCTGAAATCTGGCCAGTACATCACGAGAAACCAATGCCGAACGGAACTGATTCGTTTGAAGCGAGAATTGCCCGAAAAACGTGCAGAATATGTGGCCAGACATGAAACCTTAATATTCCATCCTGACAACTCTAGGCTTCATGTTGCAATATCTGTTAGAAATATATGTTTGGAAAGTTTTGCCTCATAGTCCAGACCTTGCCCCGTACGACTACTATTGGTATCGATCGATACAGAACGCTCTCTCTGGGATATGCTACACCTTAGAACAGAGTATCTGATATTGTCTTAATTCGCTCTTGGCCTCAAAAGATGAGCAGTTCTTTTGTATCGGAATTCATATGTTGCCAGAGAAATGGGAAATGGTCGTAGCTATCAATTGCCAATACTTTGAAAAAATTAATATTGTACAAATGTTTCAAAATGGAAGCTACAAATTTTAAAAAATCCAGCATTTTTAAGTCATACACCCAATAACATTCGCTATTGGTTGTAACGGAATCGTAATCCATACAGAATTCTCTTTCCAGGAAGATATAAAAGTCAAAAATCTGTTTTTAAACCTGGGCAGATGTCCAAAAAATTTTAATTATTCGTTTTTATACCCTTCACCTTCGTGAGAAGGGTATACATAAGTTTGTCATTCCGTTTGTAATTTCCACATTTTTCATTCCCGACCCTATAAAGTATATATATTCTGGATCCTTATAGATAGCAGAGTCGATTAAGCCATGTCCGTCTGTCCGTCTGTCTGTTGAAATCAATTTTCTGAAGACCCCAGATATCTTCTGGATCCAAATCTTCAATAATTCTGTCAGACATGCTTTCGAGAATTATGCTATTTAAAATCAGCAAAATCGGTCCTCAAATGGCTGAGATATGAGGAAAAAACCAAGACAACCTCGATTTTTGACCTATATCTGGATTACTAAGTCATTAATATTGACAATATGGATATGTAATGATAGATATTTCAAAGACCTTTCCAACGACATATATAGTAAGTTGGACCAACAATGGGTCAAAATCGAAAAAAAAAAATTTTAACCCGAATTTTTTTTTCAGAAAAAAAAATTGAAAAAACAAAAAAAAAAATTTTAAAATGTAAAAAAAAAAATTTAAATTTAAAAAACAAAAAAAATTTAAAATAACAATCGAAACAAACTTTTTTCCAAAAAATGAAAAAAACAAATGGAAAAAAAATTAAATTTTGTTTACCTTAAAATATTTAAAATTTTGAAGTATAATTTGGTGAAGGGTATATAAGATTCGGCACAGCCGAATATAGCACTCTTACTTGATTTTTTCATTGCATAGTTTTAGGGTATATCCTTTCTGATTAAAACAATTTGTTGAGCATTCATATTTTGATCAGTATCGATGTTGGACTGTCGATTGAAGAGGAATTAGGCCTTTAGAACATAGTTCCCACTTGGGATAGGAAATTGTTGAATTGTTTCATTTTAAGAAATGTAATTGTATATGTAAAGCCATTTACAATTAATTTACATAATCTGAAATTTACTTAAATCAATTAACTGTTGTGTTTTTTAAACACATCCATTATGTACAACTTCAATTATGTTACAAGATAATTGTTTGCTTTCTATAATTCCCCAATTACTAACAGCAGTCATTATTTGGAAGTTGTTTTCTTGTTTTTATTATTATTTGTTTTATTTTTTATTTTTTTTTGGCAAATAAATATTTGGCGTAAATATTTATGAGCTTTTAATTTGTGCTGATTTATTTAGTAAAATATGGGCATAATTTATGTTGTGCTGTTGCTGTTCCTGTTGTTGTTTTACACTAATTATTTCATAAAAATGCCTAAAAAGGCCGGTAATATTTAGCTAATTACTGCCGGTTTCAAGTAATTTGTTGTGTTTTCATTTTGTTTTTTTTTTTTTTTTTGAAAGCATTTGTATTTCATTTTATCTGGCACATGTTAAAGCAACATTATTAAATTCAATTATTTATTTATCTTAATCTCAGGGTGATTATAATTATAATAAGGATGGTGATGATGATGATGATAATTACGTTGTCGTGGATGATGTGTAATTAACACAAATGTGCCTCGTTATTTTTTTTTTTGTGTAAATAAATAAAGTACACAAGCCAAATAAATGATTATTTGTTAAAATGTTTAAGTAATTTTATATGTTTAATTTAACAAAAAAAAAAAAAAAATGGAATTAAATTTTGGTTGTTTAGTTCATGTAGGTTTTATTGTAAATGTTTTGTATTTTTTTTAAATCCTGATATTTAAATTAATTATGTATATCTACATATTTTTTTAATATTTGTTTGGCTTATAATTGAAATTCACGTTTAGTTTTATTTAATTTTTTTTTAAAAATATCATAAATATTTCTATGAACCATTGAAGAACAAGAGAAAAATTGTTTATAATCATAATGAATTCCATTTAAATTTAAATAATAATGTAAAATTTAACACTCATTAGGGAAATGCTAATAACAAACGTCCAGCTCTTGTAATTAGAGATAATTTTCAGAGGGAGGCTGCTGCTTCAACATTGAAAAACATCACAAAATTAAATAAATATTAATCAAGCAATCATTCAAAAAAAAAACACAATATGCTAAAGTGAATTAACATAAAATGTTGAATTTAAATAATTGCAAATGTAGTTTATTTCTTTTTATCTAGTTTTATTTTTTATTATTTAAAAAAAAAACAATAAACCGTTTTAATGTTTTTTACAATATAATATGTACTTACCTATGCATACGATTTTTTTTTTAATTAAATGTTAATAAAATAAATTAAATAAATATTTTTTTTTGTAAAAATTGTTTGCATAATTGGTTAATTATGGAAATCATCGTCACCAATGAAATGGAAGGAAAACATATATAATTTGTTATTTATTATGCGTAGAACATGGATAAAATCTATGTAAAATAAAAAATTATTAGTTATGTATATAAAGCTTAAAATTCTGAAGTGTTATATATTCAGATAAGGATTAAAAATCCCCTTGTTTGAATATAAAGATGTGTTCGGCAATCATAGCTACCATTAATTGGGTTTATATGTATATTAGAGTGTCCCATACAAAGTTTTTCCGTAGCTGCGATTCAAATTTTGAAATTTTCGAGAAAAACTAATTACTTTGCCATTTTTTGGCGAATGAGCCCAATTTCCTTACTGTCATTAATTTTAAGTAAAGTCTGTTCAGAATATTGTAGTCCAGGTAATTTTAAATATAGTCTGAAAGTTTTCCTAAAATCGGAAAACGTTAACCCTTAAATCATGAAGGTCAATGGTCAAATTTTACAATATTTGGAATTTCTAATGGAAAGATAGCGAAATATTATATATATTTTGGGCCGATTTTGATGAAACTTAAGAAAAATATAACATGAAGTCTTGTATTTATAAAACAGCACAAAAATGGAAATTAAACCTCAATAGCACTTAGGGTCAAAATTACTGTATTTTTCGTGATTTTAAAAGTTCAGGGTCATTTGGACCCCAAGTGCGCTTAAGGGTTAATTTCCATTTTTGTACTGTTATGGCACATTGTAGATGTTTTTCGAAAATCACATGTGGATTTTCTGGACCTAAAATGCGTATATTTTGACGATTAGCGAAGGTGAAAATGTGCGTCATGCTAAGCTTCGAAAAATCAGCATCCACATGATGCTGTGCGAAATAAATCTCTTCGCTGTGCAAGATCACTAGGATTCAGTTCATGTGTAATATGAGCTTTGTAAATATGAAGACGCAGATCATCAGTGAGTATATGGTGCACAGTGGGAGAATTTCCAAAAATGTGGAAATAAATACATATTTAGTTTCTATTTTAATAAAGCCATTGTTATATTTAGAAGTATAGACAAATATTGACAAAAACATACAAAACTTTATTTTTGGGAATTTAGATTTTTCTTTGAAATTGTTAGATTGTCATTTAAATATTTTCAAATTTCTTCCAGTATAGTATTTTCAACGGAAATTCTATTGGGTGTATGATTTAAAAATGTGGGATTTTTAAACATTTATAGCTTTAATTTTGCAACATTTGTACAATATAAATTTACTCAAAGTATTGGCCTTTGTTACCTATGACCATTGGTAGGCGTTCATATTGTTGAGATTACGAACATTTTCGTGAATTTACACGTACACAACCCGAAAGTAAACAAAACACACAGCAAGAGCGTAAAAAATACAAATAACTCATTTAGTTGCAAACAATATAGCGTAAAAATACAAATATTTCATTCTGTTGCTTGATGTTGTTGCGAATTTTTTATTTTTAACCCATACATGCACACAAACTACAATTTCTCTTTTTGCGCTTCCCTGCCTATGACCTTTTCCCATCTTTCTTGCAAAATTTGAGTTTCAAGCCAAAAAAACTGCTCATCTTTTGAGGCCAAGAGCGAATCGAGCCAATATCGGATACTCTGTTCCAAAGTGAAGCGTATCACAGAGAGAGTGTTTTGAACCGATTGAAACAAGTAGTGGTCGGATGCGGCCAGGTCTGCACTGTAAGGCGGCTGAGGCAAAACTTCCCAACCGATTTTTATACCCTTCACCTTCGTGAGAAGGGTATATATAAGTTTGTCATTCCGTTTGTAATTTCCACAATATAATTTTCCGACCCTATAAAGTATATATAATCTGGATCCTTATAGATAGCGGAGTCGATTAAGCCATGTCCGTCTGGCTGGATGGTGGATGGGATGGGACCAGGTCGGCACTATAAGGCGGGTGAGGCATAACTTCCCAACCTCTTTTTATACCCTTCACTTCGTGAGAGGGGTATATATAAGTTTGTGATTCCGTTTGTAATTTCCGACTAATTTTGCGAATAATTTTCCGATCCTATAAAGTATATATGTATATTCTGGGTCCTTATAGATAGCGGAGTCGATTAAGCCATGTCCGTCTGTCTGCTGAAATCAATTTTCTGAAGACCCCTGATATCTTCATGATCCAAATCTTCAATAATCCTGTCAGACATGCTTTCGAGATGTTTACTATTTAAAATCAGCAAAATCGGTCCACAAATGGCTGAGATATAGGAAAAAACCAGGACAACCTCGATTTTTTACTTTTGTTTGACCTATATATACATTACTAAGACATTAATATAGACAATATATATCTAATAATAGATATTTCAGGGACCTTTGCAACGACGTATATAACACCTAAGTAAGTTGGACCTACAATGGGTCAAAATCGGAAAAAATATTTTTTTAAACAGAATTTTTTTTCACCAAAAAAAAAGTTTAAAACAAAACAAAATTTTAATTTTTTTTTACAAAAAATTAAAAAAACTGCAAAAAAAAATAAATTTTGTTCACCTAAAAATATTTAAAATTTTTATTTTGAAGTATAATTTGGTGAAGGATATATACATGTTCTAAATAGTTTTTAACAGGTATTGTATCCTGTGGCCTTAAAGTATTTCGGTTTCATTTCCAGCCTCATATTGTGGGCATTTTCCGGCCAATGCTCTCCTCAAACGAATCAGTTGTGTTCGTTCCCTGTCATGGTCTGACTAAATTTCACCAAATCGATTCGGCTAGTTGGCCGGATTTCACATACGATGTCTTACGCTTCGGATCCAATTTTCATCTCAACTGATGAAATGATTTTCTTTTATAGGATTCAAGAATCGTTTCGGACATGAAAAATCGTATTTTAAGGTTTCTCGGCTTCAATTCGTGCTGCACCCAATTTCCATGCCTTTGGATGAATTCTGCTGCTCGTACATATTTTGAAATAACTAATTGAGTAGCTCACAATGATATAGTAAGCTCTGGTTGAGTAAGACAACAATCTCCATGAAGTAATGCCTCCAATTCTTTGATATTTTTTAATTCTGAATTAAGATTTTAGTGAGTTAAGCTTTGTATGTTAGTTAGTATATTCTCAAGAACTAAATGTTTGCCAATCTTTAAATCACTTTTAAATTATTCAACAAAAAACAAGCAAACTTTTATATACTAAAGAAAAAAATAATCTCCCAAAAAAATTACGTTTAATAGCAAATTATGTATCTACCACAATTTAAACCATATTAAATTTTAAGCAAAAAAAACAATAATTTATAAAATTTTTGTAAAATATGCCAATAACAAATGTTGCAAATATTTGATAATAATAAAAAAAAACTAAAAAATGGGTATTTTAATTAATACTCAAACTTACACTTAGAGAAAACGTAAAAAAAAATTATCATTTACGAATTCAACAAACATTGAAATCATTATATTTGTACACAAAACATTCTATAAACTTTAAGTTCTATTGAAATTTATTAAAATTTTGCCAAATTAAAGCTGTCTGCTCATAATATTTACCTAGAGCCAACATATTTTCTTGGCTGTATACATGGCAAACAACATTTTCGAAAATTCACTAAACTTTACAATAATATAAAAGAAATTTGCATAGTTTCTTATTATCCTTTTATTGCTCAGGAAAAATATTGTACAAAATTATGTGTATGTACAAACAAACACATATAGAAGCCATCACTTTCATAAAATAGTTAGAAAAGAAAAGGTGAAGGTGGCATAGAGTAAAAGTAGCAACAAATAATGGAATTTCTTTTCTACGAAAACAGAAAACTATTTGGAAAATATTTGTGCCAAAAATGAACAAAATAAAAAAAAGAAGAGAAATACAAAAATGTGTTATAACACATTTCAACTAACATTGTATGTGCATGTGAAGAAAAGAAGCAGGAATGTTGTATGCTCTGGTGGAATATTAAGGTAGCTGCATATGTGTTGATATCTACAGATTCTGAAGTTTAAAACAATAGCCCAGAATTTGAGGTAAAATTTTGAAATAAATAAAATTGAAATTAATTTAGAGAAATTAAATTTCTGGGAACTTAATTAATATGAAATTTTGTATTTCATTCATATTGCATATCAAAAAACTCAAATGTTACCTGGACTTTATTTTTCATCAAAACTAGCAAAAAGACAATACTGACATTGACTTCTTTCTATCCATAATTTTACATATTCTGTTACCCAGACTCCCAAGGTAGTTCTCGCAACTATGTTGTATGACTATATAAAAATATGAAATATTTTCATGTTAACAAATACCGACTTCTCATACGACAAGTTTAGCACAAGAAAAATAAAATTCTTTTTGGATGAAAACTGTAGCAGAAAAACGACAAATATGTATAGAAAAGAAATACTTTTTTTTTGCTGCTGCTGCTGGTTGCTGGGTGTGTGTGTTGCAAGTAAACAACTTGGAAAAAGTTACTCGTCTGCATCAAAAGACAGGTAGTAGAGTAGAGAAAGATTTCGGAAAGCAGATGGCAAGCAAAAAACGTAACCAATGTTAAAGTGAATTGAGTAAAAACATACTAAAACTTATCTCAAAAATAACAGATGCTTTAGTTTTTGTCATAGGATACGAAAAATTCATACAATAAAAACAACTATAGTTAGTATATTATCGGAATATGAAGAATTTTTGCAAGCTTATGAAAGGATGCTACGTGTGTGTATGTATAATGAAAGAAAAGAGTTAAATATTAAATGATTGATTAAGAACGAATTTAAAGTGAGAGCTACTTTGCAGTATTTTCAGTGTATCATAATTAGAAAGTATAAAGAGGACATGTTATTCAGCTTATTTATCTGATGTTATCTCACCAGCTATTGATTGTGATTTTTGTTTCTCATTTAATAATTTTTTTATGAACTTCGTTGACATTCATGACCATGTTCGCATCCTTGTTAAAGTTAAAAAACTTTACATTTTCCATTCCATAAATAATTAAGTAGATCTACTTGAATTTTTCTGACTTCTAACTTTCATAAATATCAATGAATTTTTTCTTCATTTCACCAAAATTTAAAAGTTACTCGAAAAAGTTAATGATTTCCATTGACATCAAATTTCAATCGCAGAAAGCCTTGTGTTTCATTTTGTCAGATTAGCTAAAGTTATTCTGAAATCTTAGGAGTTGTATACAAATTGAGTTGAATTAATTTTAAATGGAATTAATTCATAACATAATTTATTCAATACAAATTGAATTAATATATTTTTCCATCATTCAATTTCTTTTTAATTGAAAAAATTTAAAAACTCAACAAATTTATTAAGCTATTTTGTAACAGATTTGAATTAAATAATCAATTCTGCAAATAATCAATTCTTAATGGAATAAACTGGAGTACTGAGTAATTAAGTTAAAATAATATATTGGATGCATGACTTAAAAATGCGGGATTATTTTTTGAACGCTGTTTTTCTTTATAATAACTTATATGTTATTTTGAAGGGTACATATCTGTAATGCATTCTCACTTAGTTATTGAAGATAAAAGTGTAAAGAATAAAGCTTTGTTTTTATTTCGAAAATGTCAAATTTTACGCCAACAAAGCGTCATATGCGGGAAGTTTTGCTTTACTTTTTATACCCTACACCACCATAGTGGTGTAGGGTTTAATCGACTTTCTGAGTCGATTAAACGATGTCCGTCCATCTGGTTGGCTGGCTGTCCATGTAAACCTTGTGCGCAGAGTACAGGTCGCAATTTTGAAGATATTTCGATCAAATTTGGTACATATTATTTTTTCGGCCCCATATAGACCCTCTTCCGAAAATCACTTTAACGAACATAAATCTCTTAAAAATGTTGGTATACTCACAAAATTCAACATAGTAAACTTTCATATACACACAAATCACACGACATAACTTCATGGTGATCGGTCCATAATTCGTCATAGCCCCCATATAAGGCCCACTTCCGAAAATCACTCAAAAATATAAATTATTGAAATTTTAAAAGAAAAATGTTTTTGCTCTTTTACTTAGTGTAGGGTATTATATGTTCGGGCTTGACCGACCATACTTTCTTACTTGTTTAAATTGAAAAAATTGCCGCTGAATTACACTTATGGTAAAAGTGAAAAATTTTGAACAGTCAGGAGAATTGGTGATTTTGAAACGGAGGACAAATATCGCTCAGACAAGCCAAAAACGTTTGAAGACCAAGAACCGGAGGCATTTCTCCATGAAGATTGTTGTCAAATTCAACAAGAGCTTGCAAAATCATTGGGAGCTACTCAAGCAGCAATTTCAAAATGTTTTCGAGTAGCAGGATTCATCCAAAAGCGGGAAAATTGCGTACCATACGAATGAAGTCGAAAGACCTTGAAATACAATAAAAAAAATGATGCATGAAGGATAAAAAGAAACCATGTTTGCACCGAATCATTACTTGGCCGAGCTTCACATACGATCATCGCTAGCCGAATAAATAACAAAGCCAAATATTCATGGCGGTAACGTAATGCTCTGTATGAGGTGGGACAAAAAGGCTCCTATCTATTATTAGCTGCTGTAATCTGACCAGACCTGATTCGTTTGAAGCGAGCTTTGGCCGAAAAAACCCCAGAATATGCGACCAGACTTGAGACCGTAATATTCCATCATGAAAACGCACAGCCATATGTTGTAAAACATGTTAAAAAGTATTTAGAATGATGTGGTGGGAAGTTTAGCCTCACCCGCTTTATAGTCCAGACTATAGCTTGTCCGTCCACTATTTGTTTCGATCGATGAAGAACTCTGTCTCTGGAATACGCTTCACTTCAGAACAGAGTATCCGAAATTGGCTTAATTCTTTCTTGGCCTCAAAATATGAGCAGATTATTTGGAGCGGAATATACATGTTGCCAAAAAGATGGGAAAACTTCATAGCTAGCAATTGGCAATACTTTGAATAAATTCCGAATTTTAAAGTCATACAACCAATGAAACATTTTATTAATAATAGATTTGAATTAAAGAAAGCTTGTATCATTCAAGCTTATAAGGAATAAGGAATAAATTCTGTAAAGAATGAATTCTTAAATGAATTAATTCAATACGTTTCGGGTACTAAAATATTCAGGCAAGAAATTAATTCGTGTTGAATTCTTTTACAGAATTCTCAAGAGAATATAATAATCCCAGGATAGTTTGATAGTTCTCAGGGTTATAGTTTCACTAACTCATAATTTTTTTTCATAATTTTAATTTTATTTAAAATTTTCCATTATTAACAATTCTTTCTTTATTTTCAGAAATCGTATGTCCATGAAGTTAAATATTGCTAAAAGTTTTTAGTTCCACAATATATGAATAAATGAAATTGATATTCAAAGAGTTAATAAAATGTAAGTATATTTTAAAAATAATAAATATTAAAACAAATACACTGGATAAATCAGCAAAACCATTTTCTTGTAAAATTTCGGAAGTGAGCATTATATGGAAGCTATGAACAATTATGTACCGATCGTCATCAAATTAGGTCCTATATGAAACCTCCTTCTGTTACACTTTTAAGACATTTTTATTCTCGTTAAAGTGATGGAAGCTATGACCAATTATGCACCGATTGCCATGAAATTTGTTGACGTGATTTCGTTATTTGTGTTGTATTTTTCAGCATACTGAAATCTTAAAGATTATGAATCGATCCGTTCAACATTTTTATGTATGCTTTATTTGTCATAAAGTCCTACTACGGGAGGAGATTTGTATGAGAGTTTCTGAGACCAATGTAATACATGTGTCAAATTTTCCCATCGAAATATCTTCGAAATTGCGACCTGTACTTTGCGCAGAATTTTACATGCCAGACAGACGGACATCATAATATCTTTAAGGTGGATGTAAAACTTATATTTTTGGGCATTACAAACATTAGCACAAACATATAATATCTCCCCCCACTATGCTGGTGTAGGGTATATTAAATCTCTTAAAGATAATTGACAACCTGGCAACACTTTGTCACATTTACTGACTTTCATCACAATCTTAAATATTTAAATTTCAAATTAAAAAAGCTACATAATTTCCAAACTCATTAAAAATTATCATTATTAGCTCGCTGTTTATAATTTCTTTTCTTTTTTTTTTTTTTTTTGATTCCGTTTTTTCTCTGTATCTCCTTTTGAATGTTGTAACCATGATGACTAGCTTAAAATACTACATCTTCCGTATTGTACTTGTGCTATATATAATGTAAAAATACATACATATTTTAACAAAGTATTATGTAGGTTGATGGTTTATATAATGAAAATAAAAAAAAAACTGGGTTACTTTAAGGTAACAACAAAATAAAATAAACGTTAAAATATAAATAAAACAACGTTTTTACTTTCCTCTTTACTTTTTACACCATTTCGTTATTTTGTAGCAATAAAAAGTGATAATAAGAGAATAAAAGTATGAAGAAAAATGTAAAAGTAAAGTTCCAAAAATAGTAACCCCAGTTACCATTATAAATTCAAACAGTATGTCAACAAGATGTCACACTGTTATTTTTCATCAGGTTTTTTTTAACTTTTTAGTTGTTTTGTTCCATTTTTACTTGATTCATGATGATGTTTGTCAAAAATAATGCTTAAAGATACATAAATATTATGTTTAAGGAAATATGTATAAAGATAAAATATTTATAATAAAAATATTAACTTTATCTTAAAAATTGATGCTGAAGGAAATTCTATATGAATTAATTATTAATGACAAGAAACATTATTTTATAATACACACTATTTTTAGGCGAAATTGGTTGAACGTTTTGTAAATGAGAACCAAATTCTGCCGTAGGGTTAAAATTTTAATTGTTTATATTCAATAGCACCCCAGCAGTTCTTGGCTTGACTTATCACTTAGGGTGACAACTAGTTATATATGTAGTTACGTGACTAGTTATTTGAACCTTTTTTTGATTACACTGAGATTGTCTGATAGCTGGTCCAAAGAAGTCAACCAATAGGATACACATAACGGTTACATATAGTCAGTAACCTAACTAGCTAAATAACTGGTTATTGGATCAGCTACATAACTAGTGATTTTAACATGTACAGATGCTAATTGACCTCAGAAACTTTCCAGAAACTCTCCAATAGATTACTTTTGGTAGATAAAATAAATGCAGTAAAATAAGTGCAGTACAAAATAAACGTTTAAAGTGACTACGCTCTAGATTAGAGTGTCCAAAAAAACGAAGAATTTCAAAACCGCGGTTTAGGTTTTAAAAAATTTAATACCGATCGGTTTCGGTTTCATTTCGGTTTTGAGATAATTTGTGAAATATTAACTGTTATAGAAACAAAATCAGTTGATAATATAGGAAATGCTACACAAGGATAAAGGAAAATTTATTTTAATGGTACTTAATATATTAAATTAGTTAGAGTACTATATACATTAAAGTTAGCAATTATGCTTTTCAGTAAAGAAATAATCAAGAATAGGGCACCTGAAGGTATTATGATACCAAAAAAGGAGAACTAAACCAAATTAGAAAGTAATTTTTCGTTCTTAAAAGTAGTACACTTGATTCTGAATGAGTTAGAATTCACAAAAGGAAAATTTAGTAGTAAATTTCTTTAGAATTTTCGCCCAGAACCATGATGCTGATTAGGAATACAAAATGTGGGTCTTTTTGATACTTTTTTTATACCCTACACCACCATAGTGGGGAGGGTATAATGTGTTTGTGCAGATGTTTGTAACGCCCAAAAATATTAGTCCAACACCCACCTTAAAGTACACCGATCGACTTAGAATCACTTTCTGAGTCGATTAAACGATGTCCGTCTGTCTGGTCGGCTGGTTGGCTGGCTGTCCATGTAAACCTTGTGCGCAGAGTACAGGTCGCAATTTTGAAGATTTTTCGATGAAATTTGGTACACATTATTTTTTCGGCTCAAGGACCAAGCCCATTGAAATTGGCTGAAATCGGTTCATTATTTCACCTAGCCCCCATACAAATGTCCTCTCGAAATTGGACTTTATCGGTCATAAATGTTTAATTTATAAATGTATCTCCACAAATTCCGTTCCAAATAAGTTTTATATATACAAAATTCATGTCACCAAATTTTGTTACGATCGGTCCATAACTAGTCCTAGCTCCCATATAGACCCGCTTCCGAAAATCACTTTAACGTCCATAAATCGCTTAAAAATGTTGGTATACTCACAAAATTTAACACAGTAAACTTTCATATAGACTTAAATCACACTACCTAATTTCATGGTGATCGGTCCATAATTGGTTATAGCCCCCATATAAGGCCCACTTCCGAAAATCACTCATAAATATAAATTATTGAAATTTTAAAAGAAAAATGTTTTTGCTCTTTTACTTAGTGTAGGGTATTATATTGTCGGGCTTGACCGACCATACTTTCTTACTTGTATTTATTATAATAATACGTTTCGAATGAGCAAGAATTCACATTAAAATTAATCAAAAACTAGAGACATGTTATCCTAAATTAGTATTAATTCACTAAGGGAGACTTAATGGTACTATTTATTTCTTCCAATTGGGGTGGCGAAGCTCACCGAGTCAGCTAGCACTCCATACTTTTATCAGATATTTGAAAACAACTAAGTATTTGTTACAAAAATTGTGCATTATTTTTTTAAATTAAATAAACAGTAATTTGGATTAATTATCCGGAAATTCTCGTGCAATCAATATTTTTAAATGAGTTTGTGTCATTCTTTAGTAACAGATTTCCTTGCATAGCCTGCGAATGGTTGCCTGCTACATCATCTGAAGCAATTATAGTAATACAATTTAAAGAAATCTTAAGATATTTTTTCCAATCTGTTTTAGGGTTATTGGATAAAAAAAAAATTATATCTAATTTGGGTTTCGGTTTTAGGCTTTAAAAAACCGCGTTTTCGATTAAAACCGAACACGAAACTCTACTCTAGATTATTTAGTGACACTTAAGTAACAATTGTATTCACGCTAGATTACATGGGATGTATAACGTAACCAGTTGACTTATCTCTGTTCAACTTGCTTAACTGCTGGGACGCTCCTACCGTGCGACGCTTCGTGCCGCTTTGCGAAAGAGACACCCATACATTATCATTAAATTTTTTAAATAACTCACTTAAAGCACTTCTCTCTTTGACTGACTCTACTTTACGATTTTAAACGATTTATTTATCTCACTGTTAAAATATTCTCATTAGTTAATTTTTACAAAACCTAGTAGTTTTTCCATCGGGTGTATGACTTTGAAATGCGGGATTTTTTCAAATTTTTAGCTTTTATTTTGCAACGTTTGTACAATATAAATTTGTTTAAAGTGTTGGTCATTATCAGCTATGACCTTTTCCCATCTTTCTGCCAACATATGGATTCCGAGCCAAAAGACCAAGCCAATTACGGATACTCTGTTCTGAAGTGAAGCGTATAACTGGTAAAGCAAAACTTCCCAACCACATTATTTTAAATAGGCGTGCGTTGTCATTATAAAATATTACGGTTTCAAGTCTGGCCGCATATTCTAGGTGTTTTCCAGCTAATGTTCACTTCAAACTAATCCGTTGCGTTCGGTACAGGTTCACTTTTATGGTCTAGCCAGATCTCAGCAGGTCATAATAGGTGGCCCCACAAAATACAAAGCATTACCATAGCGCCGTGGCTGGTTGACTGGGCTTCACATACGATCTCTTTTACTTCGGGTTATCGTAATGGAACCATTTTTCATTGCAAGTACTAATTCGGTTCAAAAATTAGTGTCTTTTATAGACTTCAAGCAGCATTTCAGACAGACAAAGTCGTCTTTTAAGGTCTCTCAGCTTCAATTTGATTGGTACCCAATTTTGGATAAGTCTTGCTGCTTGCATTTTTTTTTAAATTGCTGATTCAGTAGCTCCCTATGATTATGCAAGTTCTTGTTGTGAAAATCTTCATGGAGTAATGCCTCCAATTATTGGTCTTCAAATTTTGATGGGTTTGATGGGCGATCTTTGTCTTGCGTATCAAAATCACTACTTCTGAACCTCACAAACCAACTCTCTCACGTTGAACACAATGAAATACAGTCATCATATGCTTCGAATAGCAATCAGTGTGCTTCAGCGGCACATTTTTCAAATTATGACGCATATGACATATGTTGGCATAAAATTCGACATTTTCGAAGCAAAAAAAAAAAACTGATGTTTACACTATAATATTCAATAACTAAGTGAGAATAAATGACAGATAAGTACCCTTCAAAATGATATATAAGTTATTAAAAACTCCCGAATTTTCAAGTATAATAATTAAATTCGCACAGAAAACTACATGGACAATTCGTTGTTTATCCATTGTTTTCCTAAAGTAATTTTCCTCTCACATTGCCTGACAGTAGGATATCTATTGTGATGGTTATTTCAATTAATTTACTCGATCATCGTCCATTTTGAAGCATATCAGAGCATATGAAATAACCTTCAATGGAAAGTCTATCCTGCCACTTTCAATGTAAAACAATTTAAATGGAATGTTAACAAACATACCTCAGAATAAACACCAAAGCCCCTAAAATTCAAGCACTTGATTATTTTGTTGGAATTTGATTTGAATTAAAATGTAATTATGTTTAAAATTTGAAAAATATTTGAAATAATTTAATATTTTTCAATGAAAAAACATGTGGCTTTAATTTGTGTTTCCTTTTTACAGGAGAATGCTATTGAAATAAAGTGTAATACGACTGTTATTCAATTGCTGGACTATAATTCAAGCCTTGAATTACACTTGCTTTAAACTTGAATTCCAGTAAAAATGCGTATTGGGCTTACTCTTTCCTTTCCACCATAAACTCTTTTCCTAGTTCTATTACAAGGGTAGGAGTCGTTGCTTAAGTGCTGAGTTCGTCAAAATTTTTAATGATCTAAATAACAATATATGTAAACACGACACCAAAAACTACTAATGATGACAAAATAAAATTATGTTTGCCTTTATTAATAATTCAAAGAAACACAGAGCTTTATATTTGAAGTTCTGACTTAGTAATTTAATTTTATAGTTTACATTGTTAAATCAAAACTAAAAGGTTTCAAAAAAGAAACTATAAATTATATACTAAAACTAAAAATTGTGTAGTAACAACTAAATCCCCAAGTATTTACATCAATACTATCAAAAACATATTCGTATGTATGAACATTATGGTGGCACTGTAAGTATGGTGCTAAAAATTGTTTGCAACTAGTTGTTTTGGTGAGTTGGATGTAAGATCCAAAGTTGGATGTAAGATCTAAAGTAAGCAGTCATTTATTTAAGCTGGCACCAGCCTACTGCTAACAACACTCCCAATTTACTTACATATTTAGCTTGATTTAAAATTCTATTAAATTTTACGGGTTTAATAAATAATTTCCGTTTATGACAACCAAAAAGACACAAAACACAAGAAAAAACATAACCAAACCAACAGCTACAAGAACAAAGTCGTTAAATGCTATTACACCCCTTTTTTACATCCCTTTCATTTAAATCTAAAATTTAGATTAAAATCTCTACTCTACTTAATATTTAACAAAAGACAAGCAAAATGTTCTTTTCTTTACGGTTTATTGTTTTTTTTTTGCTTCTTGCTATTTTTTTTTTCTTTCAGTTTTAATTGAACAACACCCGTATAATTGTCTTTTCAAACTGTGTTGTATTTAAATCTAAGGGTTGATTCCTTGTATTTGTTAACTCTAAACAGTAGAATACAATTCATTCCCCTATTGTGCGTCTTGGTTTTTGTTCTAACAAATCAAAGTACTCTTACGCCAAACAAACTCTGGGTTGAATCATTGTAATTGATATGTAAAGCGGCATCAGGAGTTAGGAGTTAGAGTCATCAGCGTTAAGTGTTAAATGTTCTTGTTGCTTTTGTTGTTTGTGGTAGTTTTTGATACAATGATTTCATAATTGTTTTTGATTCTTTCCAACTGCTTGTGCTTATAAGATTTTGTTGTGATTTTAACATGTGTTTCGTGGTAATTACTTCAGTCCTTACTCCTTTGTCCCTATTGATTAGTAGCGTAAAATATGGAAAATATGTTTAAGTAACATTTTCAAATTAACTTAATGGCAACTAATTACGCTCAATTAAATATTGTTTTATTTAAATGTAATAACTAATAAATGTCGATTAATTACACAACAGTTTAAAATAGATTTGATATTTACATTTGTATATAATTAGTATTTGAATAGTAAATCGCCAGGTAATGGTTAGTCGTTAGGGAATATTTAGATTTTATTGTAAGTATGTAAAGTATATTGTCCTTTTGTTAAACTGTTTGCAGTGATACGAAATTGATTCATATAAAGTTTGAAGACTTTCACAATTATAGTTCCTGTTATATTGGAAAATAACTATTTACTTTGTGTAATAGGTGCCACGCCCACTAATACTATCCCGCCCATTTTCAAACAAACTCCGTATATTGAAAAGAAATACATTTTTTACAATGTATAAATTCTTTACGATTATATTTCTTCAGATACTCGAAATTAAGGATTTGTATAGTATGGGAGGCCCCACGCCCACTAATATAATTCCGCCCATTTCAGACAAATTCCTTATAGTGATAAGAAATTAATTTGTACAAAGTATAAGTGCTTTTACAATTATAGTTCTTCAGATATTCGAAATTAAGGATTTACATTGTGTGGGAGGTGCCACGCCTACTAATACAGTACCGCCCATTTTCAGCCAAACTATTTACAATAATAAGTGAGATATTCCTGCGAAATTTTAACACTTCCACTACTATAGTTCTTTAGATATTCGAAAATAACTATTTGTTTTGTATGGGAGGGTTCATACCCCCTGTTCCGATCCGTTTCATTGTTCCCCTGTTCAATGTTTGGTTAAACTTCATGCACTGATAAGAAATTGATTTGTATAAAGTTCGAAGACTGTCACAATTATAGTTCTGCAGATATTCGAAAATAACTATTTACTTGGAATGGGTGGTGCCACGCCCATTTTTCCAATTCCGCATATTTTCAGTCAAGAAGCGTACAATGGTACCTAACTTATTATAGTTCAAAAGATATTCCATATTAACTATTTACTTTTTATGGGAAGTGCCACGCCCATTTGAAATTTCAAAATTAAAAGTATCCTATTGTTCCTTCCAGATATGAAGGAACATACAGTTAAAATTGCAAGAGGGGCAAGCTGCTGATTGTATTTTGTGCTACTCAATTGTTTGATTTGATGAGTTTCGTTGACACTGGTGTTGTGTACATGTAAATAGAAGATTTCTCTCCCACACTCTTGGCTATGGCCACCCACATTTGGTGTAAAATCTCTGAAGATCAAATAGGGTGGATGAAAATGTATGTTTCTGGCTTAGTTTGTTCTCTATATACCAGGAGGTGTTATTAGACCGGCCTTTTCCGAAATTTTTTTTTTCGCAAATGACATTTGCTATCTGGCCAAGCTGGAAGACTATTCTTGGGCTTAACATCCGTGATAAGTGAATTATTATGACCTTTTGTGAAAATTTTTATGTCATTTTTAGTTGAGTCCAATGTTGTTTTCAGTTTTAATACCGTTTCCATTATATTGCGTAGCAAATTTTCAATTCATACAGCTGAACTATTTAAGCAAGTAATTTCTTGCAAAAATCCATAATTCAGTCATCTTAAATTGTTTTACTTTTTTCAACCTCATGTTAAATTTTCTATAGTTATGCATGCAACAATTATTTCGTAAAATTTCTCAACATCTTCAAACACTTAAGAGAATAAATATAAGAAAAATGCGTAAAATACCATTACAGACAAAAGGAAGGCTGGGTAAACAGTTGCTAGGCAACACAAAAAAATAACCATTCAAAGAAAACTTTCCATTGTCTTATTATCATTTATTGTTGAATTTATAAAATATGCAAAGTAAAAACATAAGACGACATGAAAATACCGAAATTTTAAACAAAAAACAATTTAAATACAATATGTATTTTATGGCGCGTCATATGTCGCGACAAATAAAATTATACTTTGTTCTGGTAAAGGAAAAATATTTGTTAATACTTGTTCTACATCAAAATATATGAATCAGAGTATTGCTTACTTGTCCAATTTTTGTAAAGGATACCATGGGCCCCCAACCCCCATTTTCTACCACTAGGAACTACATTCATATGAATGTAGTATATGAAAGTGAAGAAACAAATTCAAGTTAACGAAATTATATTTTTGTTGTTGTTGTTGTATGCAACAATTTACCACATGCACCAGCACTAGTGCTGCATGTGAGTATGCATGACATAATGTAAAAGAAAATAAATAAATATATTTTAAGTTGGAAAAAAGTTTAACATCCGTCAACATACTCGTATTACGCTGTGGTATCCCGTAAGTTTTCAAGCTACTGGTAAAGGGAAGTAAATTAACTGAAGGATATTGAAAACTTTTATTTTGCAGATTTATGAGCGTTAGGATAACTTCCCTTTTAAGGTCTACAAATTTATATGTCTATATGAATATGTACATATATAAATGCTACTGTGTAACATGTAGTTATTTGTACTGCATGCATGTACCAGTAATTTGTAATTTATAATGCTTTTCTTTATACTCCGTAAATACACACATATACTGTATTCATGCGACAGACTAACTATGTATATAAGCATTTTCTTTTTTTCCAATGATATTTACCTTTTTCCTCATTAAAAAATAAACTAAAGAATGTAAATAAATAAATGCAAAATAAATGGTTTTAAATAAAGTTGTTGTCGTAAGTACACGCAGAGAAAAGAAACATGGTTGTGAATTGATCTCTATTTAGTTTCGAAATTAAGGATTTACATTGATTGGTAGGTGCCACGCCTACTAACACAATTCCGCCCATTTTCATGTACAACAATAATGGAGATATTCGGGAGAAATTTCAAGACTTCCACAATTAAATATACTTCTCTTGATATTCGAAAATAGCTATTTACTTTGTATGGGAGGGTCCTGTTCCATTTTTGTTTAAACTTCATGCACAGATAAGAAATTGATTTGTATAAAGTTCGCAGACTATTAGTTCTGTTATAGTTATAGTTCTGCAGACATTCGAAAATAACTATTTACTTGGAATTGTTGTTGCCACGCCCATTTTTTCCAATTCCGCGAAGTTTTGCGGCTTTCATAATTACAATTCACCAGATATTATTTAGTAATATTTACTTTTTACGGAAAGTGCCACGACCACTTTAAATTTTAAAATAAAAATTATCCTACTGTTTCAGATACGAAGGAACATAGAATAAAAATTTCAAGAGGAGCAAGCTATTGATTGTATTTTGTGTTTCGCAATTGTTTGATTTGATGAGTTTCGCTGATACTCGTATTGTGTACATGTAAATAGAATATTGCTCTTCGACACGTTTGGCTATAGCCACCCACATTTGGTGTAAAGATCAAATAGGGTGGATGAAAATTTAATCTTCTGGCTTAGTTTCTTCTTTACAGAGAAAAGAAAACATGGTTTTGAATTGATCATTGACTTTTTAACAGGATTACAAGTTTAACAATATTATTACATTATTTATATGATTAAGACAACCATAATGACTCGTATACATATATGATTGTAGTAGTCATACAACTATATTTTTTCTGGGTGTATGATTGTATGCACTTATGTACATACGAGTTTACTAATTCAAGTATAAATTAAATAATAAAAGTCTCAATTTCAATGGTTTATGGCCTGTATACTAGTGGCAGCTAACAGTGCCAAGAGTTATGGGGTTCAATAACCATTGGATTATAATTGTTTTAAATAAATTCAGTCTACAGTTATATGCTCGAAATTTCAAGTTTAAATTTCAATCAACTAATGGTTTAGAATTATATACTTAGTTATGAGCTACAATTGTACTCAATACTTTGCTCAATTATATACTTATTTACCTTTGGTATTTATTCTACCCTACACCACCATAGTGGGGAGGGTATTATGCGTTTGTGCAGATGTTTGTAACGCCCAAAAATATTAGTCTAACACCCACCTCACCCACCGATCGACTTAGAATCACTTTCTGAGTCGATTAAGCGACGTCCGTCCGTCTGGTCGGCTGGCTGGCTGACTGGCTGTCCTTGTAAACCTTGTGCGCAGAGTACAGGTCGCAATTTTGAAGATATTTCGATCAAATTTGGTACATATTATTTTTTCGGCCCAAGGACCAATCCTATTGAAACCGGCTGAAATTGGTCCATTATTTCACCTAGCCCCCATACAAATGTCCTCTCGAAATTGGACGTTATCGGTCATAAATGTTTAATTTATAAATGTATCTCCACAAATTGCGCTCCAAATAAGTTTTATATATACAAAATTCATGTCACCAAATTTTGTTACGATCGGTCCATAATTAGTCATAGCTCCCATATAGACCCGCTTCCGAAAATCACTTTAACGTGCATAAATCACCAACATAAATGTTGGTATACTCACAAAATTCAACATAGCAAACTTTCATATAGACAAAATTTCATGGTGATCGGTCCATAATTGGTCATAGCCCCCATATAAGGCCTACTTTCTTACTTGTTTTTTAATAATATTTTTATAAAACACAGTTACTAATCGACTTAAGGTAAATTTGAGTTCAAATTTACCACTTGTATGAAATTTTATATTTTTTTTGAAAAAAAGGATATATGACTAGCTTTTCTACGAATGATCAAAATTTTACCAAATTTGTAAATTATGTAGAGGATAATAGTCTACATTCATTCTCCAAGTTTTATAAAATTCAGATGATTTTTAAAAAATATATTAAACTTTTTGGAAAATAACTTTGCATAAGAAATTTTATATTTCCTTATATATATTAGAGTGACAATCAGTTGTATGGAAAAAAATTTTTGTTAAAATTTTAAAGAGTGCCGGGTGGAATATTGTGACACTAGGCCTAAATGTTAAGTGCTGAAAATTGTACCCAAATCGGGCAACGATTTCTGGACGCGCATCGAGGTCAAAGTTCAGATATATGCAAAATTTTACTGTTAATATGGAATAAATAGGTGAAACTCGTTAACTTTCTGCATTGTTTTCTAGAAATGTGTAGATTTATTTATATTAATGAATATTACATTAAAAAAAAAATTTGGAAATTAACCCTGTATCTCCTTTGGTTCAAAATGACCCAAAAACTGTATTATCGCCAAAATTAGAGAAAAATGCAAATTTTTCAGTTTTTGAAAAAATGTTGCTACTAAATAAATACTTTTGCAATTGAATGCAAAAGAATCGAAATATGTACGTAATTGTCGTTGTAATGAGTTATAAATGACAAAATTTTATTTAAAAATTTTAAAGTTATTACAAATTCGCCAGACCATTAACGTGTTTCAGGCCACTTGAACAAAAAATTTAGGAAAAAAATTAAGATATTTCGAGAAAAATTAAAATAAAAGCTCATTTTTACTTAAAATATGTCCATATTTACTTGTATATGAGTTTTTGTCTTCGTAGGGCACCGTTAACCTATTCGCAGGTATGGCCAAAAAAATTATTTTTTTTAACGGCTGTTTCAAAACTCCATTTTCAAATTTTTAAAAATTTTGTTAAACAAATTTCAGATTTTTTCGATCATCACATTGGGGTTTATTGAGATCAAAATAGGGAATAAAAATATGTCAATACCTCTTACAGTTTTTCCGTACCTGCGATTTAAATTTTGCGTTTTTCAAGAAAAACTAATTTTTTGTCCAATTTCCATACTGTTATAAATTTTAAGTAAAACCTATTAATAATATTATAGTCCTTGTAATTTTAAATATGTTCTGAAAGTTTTACTAAAATCGGAAAACGATAACCTTTAAATCGTGAAGGTAATACCCATAGATGCATGCAACACATTTTTGAAACCACATCTATTTTCAAAATTTTACCACTAGTAAAAAATTGGGCTGGACATTTTTGCATTAGCTAAAGGAATAATCAAAGAACTTATTTTGAAAATATGGCAAATATAGATTTTGATAGTTTTTTCCGTTCGAGATATTGTATCTGAAAGCGGGCCAAATTACGTAAAAATGGTCTGTTTTTTTAAAAAACTGAAAATCAGTGAACTTTGAAGTATATATTCTGAACCAAAAATCTGATTGTAATGAGGATGTAATGTTAGGAGCACATGTAATTTTTGCAACCTTACTTGTTCTACGGGTGCCACTGTATGGCAGTTCTAGAAATTAATGAATGATAAATATCCACAAAATATTTAACCCTTATGTGAATAGCAAGGTACCCGGGTACCTTTGGCGTTTTCAGCCTAATTTTTTTTACAGAAACAGATGGTCCACATATTTGAAACTTCTTGAGAACTCCTAACTATTAATAAATTTTAAATAATCATTATTTTTTAGGTTAAAAATTATTTCGAAAAGGCGTTGTGGACCAATTGTCATCTTACACCCTTAACGGTATGGCAAGGTACCCGGGTACCTTCATACATTAAATATCAATAAGCTATTATTGCAAGTATATTTTTAGTGAAATGTTACTAAAATAAATATTGGACAGATTGATTAATGCTCATTACAAATCCGTTTGGAATATCTGGTGGAAGATTTACGTGTTTTTCTTTGATTCATAGTTGCGAGCATATGCGAGAACTCCATAGTGTGGGAGTACGGCCGCATGTGTTATTTTTTGGCAAACCGGAAATGTTGGACGTTGAATCTTCAAAATCTTTCCCAAGCACACTCTGTATTGCAGATTTGACTGATGATTTTGGGTTTATAATGCGTTGTTGAATGTTTCCCTTACAGAGTACAAAGCTTAGCTCTTTCAAAAATTGTCTACGATATATGATATAAGATGATAATGCTGCTACATATATAGTATTACAAATAAATAATAATAGTGGAAATCGATTTGTCCTGAGTTTACAGGAATATTCGCCTAATAGTTTGTTCATGCTGTCAACTTCTCTGGTTTTGATGTAATATGTAATAATTTAAGGTTTAGCAGCTAAATAAAACATGTAAAGCCCAACACCAACCTGACTTTATGTGGCTTTATTCCCTGACAGAAACCGTTTGTTCTTTCTTACTGTTCTCACAAGTATTTAGTTCCATGAGCTTAAAGTTTTTGCTAGCTCCAAGGATGTTATCAGAAGTTACATTTCTTCCTGAGTTTTTGTATGGAAAAACAGATCTATTACCGTTATTTCACCTATATTTGTTTGGTGGTTTAATGCATCGCAAGCCCAAAATATGTTGATGCCATATTTGTCTGGCTAGTAAAGAGGGTACGTCCGCAATATCCATACAATTGCTCATCAATTGTAATGCACTCAGAAGGTTTTTAACTCTGACGTAAATTCTCATTCAGCATCATCCAAGTATCTTGGGTTCCATCATTATCAAAACGTATACACTCCATTTGATTTGTGGATGCCAGGGTAAATAAGAATTATTTGCTGTTCTGCCTATTTTTGTGTTTTGGTCGTTTATTTTTTGTTGCCCTTCAAGTCTTCATCAGTTTCTACATTTCCTACCAATTTAGTATCTAAAGCTAGCAGCTCGTTTAATTGTGGAATATATTCTTTACCACTTTCCGAATATATCATATCTTCTTCACTACTTTCACATTCATATAATATGTTACTTATATCTGTCGAAGTATATCTTTTAGAACGAACCATTGCATTAGAATGCATCTTGTTTACCCAAAAATTGTACTTGAGATGTTAATTTCACTCGGTCAAAAGCAAATATAGACTACAAAAATACCTAATATATAGAAATTTTATTGAACTTAACATCTATTGAAAGTCTAAGAGTTATTTTCCGTGATTATACATATATTTTCCACAAAAAAATTTAGTTTATAATACTATTTCCATATAGGTACCCGGGTACCTTGCAATGCTGTTAAAGGTGTTTTTTTTGCCATTCACATAAGGGTTAATATAAGCCTGAAAATCATTTAAAATTTATGATTTTCATTTCTGCTTTGAATTTTTATACATTTCTTAAAAATTTAATTTATTTACAAAAACAGGATATATGGCAAACTTCTTTAAAAATTAACCAAAGTTTACCAAATTTATGCTTAAGAAAGCCTCATATCGTTCATGCAAAATATCTGATATTATATATTGTAATCGACAGGGCGTTTCACACATACAGACGGGTATTATATAATTTGTTGGGTATTTATTAGATAAACATTTACTTATTCACCATAAGTGAGTATAAAAACCTTATGCAAAAGTTCACTAAAGTATATTTGACATCTATATTGCCACATTTCTAGGTCACTTCACACACTTATGAATTTGACATTATAATTGCAAGCCATTAATGAACAAAATAAGAATAAATAACTTATTAAATAACTCAAAAGTAAAAAAAATCATGTCTATTGTCTTAGCAGAAGTATTTATATTACTTCCAAACAACAACCTGATATCTTTTGTCTTACTTTTTCGTGTTTTTGCTGTAAGAAAAGAAAGTTGCAAAGTAAATAATAAGTTGACAGAAAACTTTTTTAAGCGAGAACATTTTAACCGTAAATAGACAAGAAACAAACAGCTAAAAAGACACATCCACACACACTCTCAGGTAAACCGAGAGAGAGAGAGACAGTAAGAAAGTCGAGCTGAAAGTAAAACTGATATTTATTAAGAATTGACAGAAAGTCTGTTAAAGGTCTAAGGAAATTGTCATTGTTTCAAGTACTAAATAAGTTTTTAAAGAATTTTCTTACTTATACTGTGTTTTTTAACATTCTTTGTTGCGCGACACCTTGTTAACTGAAAGAAAGCAGACAGCATGAGAAACAGACGAAAGTCGTAGAGTGTGAGTGAATGAGTGTTTTGTATTCAAATCTTATGAAGGTGGTGTAATGTTTAAATTAAAACTATTTAAGAAGTTTGTAGTATTAATTAAACTCTTTAATTGATGTACAAAGTTGTTCGTTCTCATGCCCGGTTGGAAATTGAGTTGGAAAGAAGACAGAATAATAAGTGTTCAATGCAATAGACTAACTGCCATCGAAATACCGGTCTATACCGATCAGAGATTATCTAAAATGCGTACATTTACCCTCTTCTAGGACATTGCTATCTTAAAGTCTTAGAACTAGTAATAGTTCCCACCAGATAATTGACCAGTTCTGTGTCAATTATCTTCCCTTTAAAGATATTGCAATATTCAGTTTCAAAATTCTGGTTTACGATTATATGCGCTAGAAATTTCAGCATTTTTATTCATGTCCTTCAAATAAATTTCCAACTGGTTACTTGTATTTGCCTAAAAACTTCGTTTGAAATACAGAAGAATAAAGGAAATTAAATTTTAAAGTTCTTACCAAAACGTGCATACTTGCCCATATCTAAAGATTTCTAACAAACAAAATGTCAGTATGTTGGTAAGTATCTATAGGTATTAGCACTTTTTTGATTGTTCTTCTAACAACTTAAATAAAACAATGTTAATGATATTTCTTTTGATAATGGTTACTATAAGTGTTTGGAATTAATTGTTTAGATGGTTTCTTTATTTACCGTATAGATTAAGGCTTTTGGGTTTTTTGCTATTAACTTGAATTGGTTTAAGTCGTCGTCTCAAATGTTTTTGCACTTTGAAATTGAAAGTAGGCATTCATTTAATTGTTTCAATACTTTGTCTAAATAAATATTTTTTTTGTATGTTTTTTGTTCATATATTTATTTACTTAAATTGTATAATGAATTTCAATTGTTTATAATACTGTTGAAGTTGATGGGCAGTTTGAATAATCAATAGAGAATCAATATTGTATTGTATGTATGTGGAATTTTAAAGCAAATTTTATTTAATTTCAACATATCAATTTCGCGAGCATAACAAAATTAAAAAAAAAATTCATTTAGTAAAATTAATTTTTAACAGAATTTATGTTGTGTGATTTTTATAAAATCTCATTGTACTCTACATCACAGGAAAGGTAATTGATGGTTATTTTATTGTTGTTGCAAAAAGAAACATCAACTCCAGCTAAAGTAATAATATTGCACATTATTTTGGAACCACATTTTGGTTTATAATTTTTATTCAAATGAACTGATTTTTGTAATTTTCAATACCGATACTCTTTCGGAAAATTATAAACATGGTTTGGTAAATCTAGTTAATTTTAGTTGTGAACGTGTTTCATAGCTAGATTAACTAAAAAAAATTTACAAGCATCCAAAATTTATATGAATATTTCACAGTGTACATTGCTTATTTATACAACTGTGGGCTGGATATTGCTGGTCAAATATTTCGAAATCATTAATACTACCTGACACAATTTATATCTGTTTGTATCTTATATAAATATAAAATCTTACTCCTATTGCAAAAAGCTTAAGACAACCTCTATCTGAAATGTGAAAGCGAATGAGCCATCCAGGCTGACATCATGTATAGATACCGTTTACCTAGAAACGTTGGACCGACATCCTATGGAAAAATTCAAACATCGGGAAAATATAGACTATAGGTATTGGAGTCGATATAGCCATGTCCGTCTACATGTTGAAATCAAATATCCCGGATTTTTTTTTTTTTAATTTTTAGATTTTATTTTGAAAAATTTGTACAACACAAATTTATTGAAAGTAGTGGATATTGTTAGCTACGACTTTTTTCCATCTTTCTGGAAATATATATGTAGATTCCTATACAAAAAGCTGCTCATCTTTTGAAGCCAAGAACAAATAAAGCCAATATGTTCCAAATTGAAGCGAATCCTAGAGAGATCTTTTTGCATTCTGTACAGATTCAGTGATGGTCTGGTCAGATTTCAGCAGATCATAATAGAAAGGGCCCTTACTCTCAATATGAAATATTTTTGAAGGACGGAGATTTAAAGTGGCATATTTTTGAATCTTATTGAGATATTGACTTGAATTTCCAAAAATTAACTTGTCTAAAGAAAAAAAAAACAAGCAAGAAAGTATTGTCGGTCAAACCCGACCATATAATACCCTACACTAAGTAAAAGCGCAAAAACATTTTTCTTTTAAAATCCATATGACCAATTATGGACCGATCACCATGAAATTAGGTCGTGTGATTTATGTTTATATTAAAGTTAACTATGTTGAATTTCGTGAGTATACCAACATTTTTAAGCGATTTATGCACGTTAAAGTGATTATCGGAAGCGGGTCTATATGGGAGCTATGCCCAATTATGGACCGATCGTAACAAAATTTGGTGACATAAATGTTGTATATATAAAACTTATTTGGAGCGCAATTTGTGGAGATAGATTTATAAATTAAATATTTATGACCGATAAAGTCCAATTTCGGAAGGACATTTGTATGGGGGCTAGGTGAAATAATGGAATGGATTTTAGCCAGTTTCAATAGGCTTGGTCCATGAGACGAAAAAATAATACGTACCAAATTTGATCGAAATCTCTTCAAAATTGCGACCTGTACTCTATACAGCCAGCCAGCCTGCCAACCAGACGGACGGACGGACATCGTTTAATCGACTCAGAATGGTGGTGTAGGGTATAATTGGTTCGTAATAAATGTTTATTAAATTGTTCATAAAATTTGCAATCCTATAGAATTTTTATACAAATTTTAGTTTTAGAAACTCATTAAAAATGTAATAAAATCTTTATTTATTAACAAAACTCAAAGAAATTTTTTTTTTTTTAGATTTGTCATTCTAAATAATAAAGTGTAAAAAAACTTGTCAAAAGATCAAAGGGAATCCCACAATTCCAAAAAAATTGGACCGAAAATCCCAAAAATGTTTTTTTTTTGCAATTTTGCTCAAAACTAGGCTGGGAAAATGATTTGGAGATATATAGGAGCACAACAGGGTTTGCAAGGCTGCTTTCTGTTTTCTAAGCCCATCTTTGGGATTTTAGAACATGTGGCCCAAAGTTGAAATTTTGATAAAAATAGGTCAAATTCCGAAGGGCGTAGGGTTGGCATATTCCAAAAATATGACATGTTTTTTATACTGATGACTTACAGAAATCCGAAAAATTGTTATATGTTCATAAACAAAGTTTTTTTTTTAAGTTCTACTATTTTTTGAATTTTTAAATTGAAAATCGTTTATTTTTGAATCCATAATTGATATTGCTCTGAAGTCTTTTGCATATTATTGATAATTTAGTTGTCTAACTAACAATAGGCCCGTATATATATTTAAAAACAAGCGGACTAAGGTGTGGACAAATTTTAAAATTTCAATTTTGAAATGCCTATAACTCGGAAATTATAAGAGATAATAGGCACGTGTTTAAAAATTGTTAATGTCGAAGGTATACTATTTTGAGCTACAATAGCGCCATCCCTGGAACATCGAATAGTCTTTGTCTACGCCTACGTCAAATTTTATCCCGATCGGATTAAAATATATTAATTTTTATGTGGGCCCATAGAATGCTTTAGTCTTATAAAGTCTTATAAAACTGTAAGTTATATTGTTTGTAATCTGTTATACTTTGTAGAGTAATAACAAATTCGTTTAGGTTTTACCCAATTCTACCTTGTTTATTTTGACTGACAGCAATATCGGTTAAGCTACTATCAAATAAACTTTTCAAAATAATAAAAAAAAAACAAACTTCGATTATATATCTGTATAAGTATATATATTCATAATTTAATAAATACATTTTTATGTTTGTATATGTATAATTTTGCAAAACAAAAACCAATATATACACGTTATTTATTATACTCGTATATGTATATTATATGCATGCTAGTATATTTGATAATTGATGTGTTTGTATATGAATATGTGTTAGTTAAATAATACATACTGGTATAAAGCATATATTACGAGTATTTTGATGTACGACTAAGTATATTCAACAGAAAAATATTTCATTTACTGTCTGTAAGGTAAATAAAAATTGAAAAATACAAATAGACCGGTAAATAATAATAAAAATATTACAAAAGTATGTATGTAAATTATCAGGTATACACAAATACATGCAAACCTTTATATTATATACATATATACTTATTTATATTTAACTACATCTGACAAAGTATTATATAGATAAAGGTATTGTAGTTAGGGTTAACACTTCAAAGGTTTTTGAACTACAATGCTTCTAAAATGTTTTCTTCCATACACAATTTTGGTGTTGTTTTTCTGCTTAAAATTAATTTATATTTGGGCCTCTTTAACCCTAGAATACTAAACCTTTTTATTAACCTTTAACTCTAAACTACGCTTAATAGTACACTTTTCTTCAAATAAGCTAATTTCTATTTTTAAAATATTTTTTTTAAACAAAGTGATGTATATTTATAAGTTACTTAATACAAAAACCAAAATAATTTTTTTCCAAAAATACAGATTCAGATCATTTGACTCGATTAAGCCATGTCCGTCTGTCTGTCCGTCTGTCTGTTGAAATCAATTTTCTGAAGACCCCATATATCCTCGGGATCTAAATCTTCAATAATTCTGTCAGACATGCTTTCGAAAAGTTTCCTATTTAAAATCAACAAAATCGGTTCACAAATGGTTGAGATGGAAAACAAAAATACATTTTGTTTACCTAAAAATATTTAAAATTTGTATTTTGAAGTATAATTTGGTGAAGGGTATATAAGATTCGGCACAGCCGAATATAGCTCTCTTACTTGTTTTTATTGCATTTGGCACAAAAATATGTAGAGCTTTTAGATATAAGCCTTTCTGTCCCTTTCTGTATTACTGATTCGGAATCGTTTTGCGGATTGAAATAATTGATCGTTTATTTCAAAAACCAGTCAAGCAACAAAAAACAAAAATTGAGTTATTGGGCGATTACTGGTTTGTAAAGGTAAATGCAACTTTTAATGCAAACAAAATTAAATTGTGGTGAAGCAAAGCCGAGAAATCCATGTTTAGTGCAGAAAGAATTCAAGTGATTAGGTTTTATTTTTATCATAGATGTTGTAGGTCTCAATAAATGTGAACAAAATAAAATATTTACAAGCTCTGTTGGATATGAAGATTTTTATTTGAACATTTTCAATGGCCTACAACGGAAGCAGAATGTATTGTAGAACGAGTGTATGATGACGAATGGTTATTTCAGAATATGATGTTAAACTCTAAAGTTCATTTGTCATTTTACTTTTGAAATTCCTAATAAAATTAGAATATTAATATGAAATTTACAAAAGTGATGGTTGTTTGTTTCAGAAACCAGTCAACCCTTGTATTATTTTTTAAATATATGTTAAAAATATAAATTTTTTAAAAGTAATTTTATGTTACTAGGAAGTTTTCTTTGATTTACTCAAAATCAATAATTTGTTGCTTGGTTGGTTTTTGAAATAAACGATTCAATTTTCTTTAATACTAAACCTCGTTCGACACGATGTCGTATATCTTGGCAATGAAAACAGATCATGCGATGTACATTTGCAGGCAAGATCATACAGCAAGCAAATCTAATGGCACAACATGTTTGTGTTGACATTTGCAAGCGTTAATAAAATATCATGCAAAAACTAAGGTATTGATTTGTGCCTAGCAAAAGATGTTTAGGATACTAGGATTAGAATATATTAACTCTCTCGAGAAACCCTACTAATAAAAGCCACCAACAAGAAATGAACATTCCAATAACGAAAAAAACAAAAAAAAAATAAATAATAAAAAATATGTTGAATAAATGTGTAGTAAAAATATATATTTTATGTGATATCATACAAACTCACCTACACAGCGTTATAGAAAGCAATACACCATTACTAACTGAAATAAACCTGCATACATAAACTTTTCAATGAAACTGATGTTGGTTAGTAGATGTGTGGATGTATGTTGCACGAGTAGTTATGGTTGTGGTATTGAAAGTTATAAAAAAAAGACAACCGTAACAATAGCAATACCAATAACAAGAGCTGGAGCAAGAAACAATTTTCTAAAAAATTCAAGGATACCCAACGAATGCCACTAGCTGGATGCCGGAGTGGCTGACTGACAGACTGACTGACAAAAACCAACAAATAACAAACAACAGAAGAAACGACCGAAGCAACTAAATAAACAATAAGAACACGTCACGTATTGTCAATAAAAATAATAACATCACACTATAAATTTTACTTAAACAAGGCAAAAATAACACAGTCATACAACAGTTGAAATAACAAAAAAAGGCCGTTATTTTAAACAATACAACAAGGAACCCAGTACCATTAAAAAAAGGATACTTACTATTCCAATGTGTTGGTGTTTATAGATGTTTCAGCTCCATTCTCTCACAAACCAACACCTACCTAGAGTAGAGAGATCTACAAGCACCTAAACTTTGAACACAACTAACTAAAAAATAAACAATGCCAACCAACAACAACTACAAGAAAATTATTATAACAACAGGAACAACATAAAGACCACCTTGTTGTAGGTTTGTTTTATGTTGTTGTTGTAGTAGTAAGTAGAGTCATCCCAAGTAGGTTTATTATTTGAAATGGGAGCATGTGTTTGTGTGTAAATTTGTGGCAAAAAGGAAGCTTTAAAATGCCAGCAGAATTTAATGTTGAATGGGAACAGAAATATGCAACCTTTGGGTCAAAATAGAAATATTTAGACAAGATATTTTAGGAACAAAATTAGAACCTTGAAAACCTTCACAAAATAAATAAATATATATATCGAGCCCTTAGCGCCAAATTATCGTAAGCGACATTTTCTAAATTTTTTTTTATTGCAAAAATTAAAATTTTATGGACCGACTGATGTTTTAGCGTTCTTAGAATATCAAAATTGTTAATAACTTCAAAATTATAGGGGATAATATTTTATAGTAAGTCAATGTTTACATTTTAAAGTAAACGAATTTTATCGTAAGGGAAAAAAAAGAGGGAAATAAATCTGTAACTTCTAAATGGTTAGATTGATTTGAATGAAATTTCAAATGCGCAAAGAAGTGCTGTCGAGTGTAAGTTTTGAACGTGGACCTCATGGAACCACCAGGGGCGCGACCAAGGACCCTCAAAGTAGGACACCTCGGGTATGTTTTTAAAACGATCCAATTTCTTCGTTTGTGTTCCGACTTCAAAACAATTACACATATAAAATTATTTCATCGAGCGCTACAAAAGACCTAATCATAGCTATCAATTATCACTTATACCTTAGGAGATATTCGCATTTGAAAATTAAATTTTCAACATTTTTAACCAACCGACTCCAGTTTTTTGATAACAGCGTATCCACATAAATTCCGATTTTCTCCACACATACAACATATGTATGTGTCAAACAGAAAAAGAAGTGCTTAAAACTAATGACTAAGTCCAAAGTTATATGCATTTGAATTTGAAAAATTTTAAAAAGCCGATTTTTCGTTAATTTTTTTGGGAAAAAAGAACTTTTTTCTTTTTAAGTTATAGCAAAAAATGTCTAAGAGGATGTATAAGGAATTTATACTTTCTGAAAGCTAAGTTTTCATGAAATATTTTAAATGAAAAAAAATTAAAAATTTTACTTAGTGAGGGGACCAGGTCCATTCAAAAAACACCTATTTTTTATGTAAAATTAAACTTTAGGGAAAAAATTCTCAAATCGCATATTCAATATCAAAATATAGTAACCGATTTTAGATGGCCCAATATGCTTTTAATTATTTTGTAAAGGGTTCCGATAACTCCGACTATGGATATTATAGCCAAAAAACTAAAAATTTACATTTTTGGGATTTTTCAACACTTTTTTTGGCAATTGCTGATAATAAATTTCAAAATTCGTTTTTATTTTTCCATTGTAAATAGAAAATTTTACATAACTGCGAAATTTCATTAAAAACTATTCATAAATAACAATTTAATTTCAATTCGAAAAATTTTTATCTATGCAAAAATTCAATAAAAAAACATTTTTTGTCATATTTTTCAATAAAGTATTCCATGAATTTTTAATTGTCAAAAGTTATAAATATTTTTGAAAAATAGACAAATAGCTTGAACGAAATTATATTATATCGCATCATAACATTTTTAATTTTATGTATAAATTTCAAAATAATCGAAAAAACCTTCTCCTGTAAAATTTGTGTTTTGTCGCTTACAATAATTTGTCGCAAGGGATCGATATGTTTGTGGCAATCATGTTCATGATGCATCATTATATCCTAATATGTTGTTCTCAGAGTATGATAACCATAATCCTAGAACAACAGAATATGGTGAAGTCTTACATCATAAACATGGTTACCACAAACATATACATAATTACTACAATCATATATATGATTAATACAATCATGTGAATGGTAACATAACTCTTTCAGCTCTTTAACTATTGAATGCATAAAAGTCTCTTAAAATACTGATTTTTACAATATTTTCAAATTAATATATTTATCCAACCAGAGCAGCCTGACGGCAAAGTTTTGGAAAAAAGCATATACGATGACTTCAAGAAATATAATTGTTTAGCAAAATGGCAATAGATGCCAATAAACCATGTTTTAAAGCATAGCTGTTAATTTTGGATTACGATTAGTAATCAATTAGATTATTTTTCAAAAATAATTTAATTGATTATATAATTCTCTTTAGAACAATTTCTGATTACTAATTGATTACGATTACAAATAATCAAAAAATAATCAAGATTACTTTCGATTACGAGAAAATAATCAAAAGTAATCAAAAAATAATCCGACTATTTTCAAAGATTACTTTTGATTATTTTAGATTACTTTCCAAAAATTTTGCATTTACATCATTTTATTTTCAAAAATTTGCATTCTAAAAAAATAAAACAAAAGTTGACCAAGGCTTTAAATCGTTAAAAAAGTTTTATGTTTTTTATGAAATATTGAAAATAAGGACTTCAGGAAGTTATTTACAAAATTTTAATATTGTGGAGGATCTGCAAGGACCTGGAACCGTTGGGTCAGCATCAGCCAAAAGATAATAAAAACTGATAGATTTTTGTTTAAAATGTATTAATATGGCCATAGCCGCTATATAAAGTTCATTTCAGAAAATCACCTAAACATGCATAAATTTCTTAAAAATATGGTTATCAAGTTGAAATTCGAAACAAAAAATTTCAATATACATATATAAAAATCGCTATACTAAATTTTCTGATGATCGGCCCATAATTGGTCATAGCCTCCATATAAAAATCACTTTCGAAATACACATATATGGTCCACTCTTGATAATTGAGTTATTTAAATGAAATTCTACAAAATTAGCCCTTCAAATACTTAGAAATCACGTTCCACTTAAACTTCCGATGTTTTTTGGCTGTAATTAAAAAAAAAATTAAAAACTTTGATTCTTCTTGTGGATTATTTTTATTTGGTCTTTTATTTTTTTTTACATCAAGTCGAGAATATGATGTCATGTAAATGGCCGCCGCTACAGTTGATTGTCATTTGAGCCCTTTTTATGGCATTTTCCATCAATTTGGCCAAAACTTCCGGCGATAGGTCCTCACATTCTTGACGGATATTGTCTTTAAGAGCTATATTCTTGACACCATACAGTGACTTTGGGTTACACGCGGATTTTCAGTGCCCCAGAAGAGAAAATTTTGCTTATTTATGTACCCGTTAAGATGGAAATGGGCCTCATCACTCATGATTATTTTTGATGAAAAATCATCTTCCTCTTGGTGGTGATCAATTGGTCAGCAATATTCCGCGTTCTGGAGCAATATAGCGTAACATTGTTTATTAATAGGGGGGTCAGACGGCATGTATTGCTTGTGTATTGGGACATGTATTCGACACATATGGAATTCCATGTGTATGTCAAAATTCACTTTATACATACGATTCATAATTTCCACGTTCAAACGTACATATGTAATTGCATGTGACATAACCTCTATTAGTTTATATGTTTGTTGTTTTTAACAATATATTTATTTAAAACAATTTTAAATCACAATAAATATATTTAATGCAATTTATTTTGTTATGATTTTTCTTTACTCTTTTTTGTTTTGTTTTTTTTTTTATTTTGCTTTCAGACAGTGTTGTATTTCAAAATGCAACACTGTTATACACACGAAAATAGAACATGCTCTAATTGCCAAAAATGTCACGAGTAATACATATGTATTTTACATACACAAAGTTTCATATGGATCACAAGGTATGTATATGTTTACATATGGAAAAATGTCCTAATACATGGCACAAAACACAAGCAATACATGCCGTCTAACCCCCCTTTAACGTGTATTTCGCATGTGTTTACTACACAAATGTCAAAACAGAACTTAGGGGCCATTAGGGGCCAATCGCAAAATTTATAGCATTTTCTGATAGGAGGATTAGTTTTGCGCCACCTTGTACATAGACATCACGTAAAAATATTTTATGACAATCGAATCACAATAGGTCATAGCTCCCATATAAGTCCCAAAATCCAGAAATACATTAACGCATATAAACATTAAAAAATTCCACAGAAATTAGTTTCAAGTAGACAGAAATCATACCGCTTGATTTTGTGACTATGGCTCATATCAGGAAAATTCATTAATCGCAAATATATATTAAAATTTGGTCATATAACTCATTTTAATATGCAAAATTTTGAACTTTGTCTAAATATATTTGTATACCCTTTTTTATACACTGTTTCTTCACTTGAGGTTAATAAGGAAATATTTTGAGCCAAACGTGTGATGTTAACAATATTTAATTGGTTAACATTACACGTTTCGCTCAACATCAATATATAAATGACAAACTCTGTTGAAATGTTAAGAATGGTGAGCCTGTGGAGTGCTGAAATTTTTTTAAAAATATAAGCTAGTTTTGCTATAAAATTCTGAATAAAATCAAAACAACTTGCTAACGGAGGAGATAGAGGGATCTTCCACAAAAATTATCCCCATAAAATTCCACAATATAACTCTGACAATACGAATTCTTTCGATAGGTCAAATGTATGTGTCTTGCTCTATCGCTTTATAAATCCCGGTTCGAGTCCGAATGTGGGCGGCCTGTTATTTTTTTTATTTTTTCACGTTATAAATGCAAATTTTTGAAAATAAAATGATGTAAATGCAAAATTTTTGGAAAACAATCTAAAATAATCAAAAGTAATCTTTGAAAATAGTCGAATTATTTTTTGATTACTTTTGATTATTTTCTCGTAATCGAAAGTAATCCTGATTATTTTTTGATTATTTGTAATCGTAATCAATTAGTAATCGTGCAAATCTGAATATAATCGTAATTTAATCATTACTTCACCTTTCGAAAAAAAATAATCTAATTACTAATTATTATGATTAGTAATCATTATTTAACAGCTATGTTTTAAAGATTATAGAAAGGTGGTTAGTAAATTGACCACTCAGTCGTAAAGAGTTCAACATATTATGATTATCGCAATCATATACGTAATTACAGTGATCATAATATTGTTAAAAAAAACTTTTAAAAATGTTGAAATGGTTATGTACCACTATATTTTTTCTCTGCGTGCATGTCCCCCTTTAGAAAAATAAACGCGAAAATACAAAATGTTGTTTGATACAGCCTCCCCTTTGAATAAATATTTGTTCAGCTCAGTTATTGACTGTTGCTAGAGTATTGAAAATTATCATAAAAGTGTATAACATAAAAGTTGGAAATATAAAAAGTAATACCTAGAAAATCCTTACTTATTTGATGTTTTATAAATATAAATATAAAACTTCAACTCAAATGAGTTTTTTTTTTCTTAACATTTATGCAGAGATAATGTTAAATAAAACATTAAAAATATCACGAAACAAAACAACATTTGTAAAATTCTCTACTGACACTCACAAATGAATGCAAAATAATAATAATAATGATAATAGAAAAGAGAAATTAAACCAAGAATCAAATAAAAAACTCAATGTTTATTTTAAGTCTAAAACAACAAATATGCACGAATACACTTTGATCGTGTTTTGTGTTTCATCTTTTTAACCTTTTGTTATGACTATGAGGCTGATTGCTGGCTTTAATTTTAATTTACATTTACATTCTCAATGTGCCAATAACCTATTGAAGAATTTATTAAAAAATAATAACCTTTTTGGAAAAAAAAACAAAGAATAACAAAGACACACTCACACACAAACAACTAACAAACAACATCAGTAGAAATCTAAGCAACCATCATTTTTAAACAATAGATTCAACTACAAATTTGCACCCTCAACTCAAAGCAAACGAATGGCTGAATGGTTTTGTTGCTTGTGTAGATAGATTGTTGATTTTGTTTACCTTTGCAAATACTTATTGAACATTTTTCTGTTCTGCTAGAAAAATAATAATAATAAAATGTAAATTAAACAATAATAAAACCAACTCCCTAAAAAGTATTTTTGTTGATTTTTGTTTTCAGTAGGTATTAGAAAAAAAGTATGCATGTTTTAATTTAACCCTTGTATCTTTATTATTGTAGTACTTTTAGAATACAGCTAGGATTTGTATTTAGAAATCGTGCAAAAAAAATTCATTTTTAACATGGGTTCGGGATTAAATGAAAATTAACACAGATTTTATTCCATTAGTTTGCAGAATCTCTGTTATTTTTGGTATTAAATACTTGAGGCTAAATCTGCTGGGAGCTGGCTAGAAAATAAATTGTTTTATTTACAAAGACTAGTTTTGGAAATGTGTTGTTTTTTTAACAGATACAGAAGTGGGTAGTAATGAAACGCTTTCCTAAACTATACAAAAATTGTAGTACTAAGTTCAAAATTCAATACACTTAAAATGAAGAGCTTAATAAGTAAGTAAAGATAAGATTAACAAATTGGAAGGATAATATCAAAAATTAACAAAATTTATTTTTGTGTAATTAAAAACAGATATTGTTTTCTGTAAGAACAATTAAAATACTCTCTAAAAATATTAGTCTAACACCCACCTTAAAGTATACCGATCGACTTAGAATCACTTTCTGAGTCGATTAAACGATGCCCGTCCGTCCGTCTGGTTGGCTGGCTGTTCATGTAAACCTTGTGCGCAGAGTACAGGTCGCAATTTTGAAGATATTTCGATCAAATTTGGTACAGTTTCAAGGTCCAAGCCTATTGAAACTGGCTGAAATCCGTCCATTATTTCACCTAGCCCCCATACAAATGTCCTTCCGAAATTGGACTTTATCGATCATAAATGTTTAATTTATAAATGTATCTCCACAAATTGCGCTCCAAATAAGTTTTATATATACAAAATTCATGTCACCAAATTCTGTTACGATGGGTCCATAATTAGTCACAGCTCCCATATAGACCCGCTTCCGAAAATCACTTTAACGTACATAAATCACATAAAATCACCTATTCTGAACACAGCTGAATATAACTTTCTTACTTTTTATACCCTACACCACCATAGTGGGGAGGGTATAATGCGTTTGTGCAGATGTTTGTAACGCCAAAAAATATTAGTCTAAAACCCACCTTAAAGTATACCGATCGACTTAGAATCACTTTCTGAGTCGATTAAACGATGTCCGTCCGTCTGATTGGCTGGCTGGCTGTCCATGTAAACCTTGTGCGCAGAGTACAGGTCGCAATTTTGAAGATATTTCGATCAAATTTGGTACATATTGAAACTGGCTGAAATCGGTCCATTATTTCACCTAACCCCCATACAAATGTCCTTCCGAAATTGGACTTTATCGGTCATAAATGTTTAATTTATAAATGTATCTCCACAAATTGCGCTCCAAATAAGTTTTATATATACAAAATTCATGTCACCAAATTTTGTTACGATCGGTCCATAACTAGTCATAGCTCCCATATAGACCCGCTTCCGAAAATCAATTTAACGTGCATAAATCGCTTAAAAATGTTGGTATACTCACAAAATTCATGACCTAATTTCATGGTGATCGGTTCATAATTGGTCATAGCCCCCATATAAGGCCCACTTCCGAAAATCACTGAAAAATATAAATTATTGAAATTTTAAAAGAAAAATGTTTTTGCTCTTTTACTTAGTGTAGGGTATTATATGGTCAGGCTTGACCGACCATACTTTCTTACTTGTTTTTTTATATGAATATTTTTTTAATTTCTATCAAAATTTGTTTACAATTCGTATTTTGTTGTGTTATTTATAATTTTGTAAAAATTTCTTACACATATTTATTATTTCAAAAGTTCATCATATATCCTTTTTTTGAAATTTTTTAAATAATGGCCACAACATGTTATTGTTCAAGTAGTTTTCTGAAAACTAAAAAAATTAGTTGTGGAAAGTCAAACAAAGATGTTTGTCATATATCCTTTTTTTCAAAATTTATTTTTTTCATCAAAATAATAAATAAAAACTTTTTAATTAAAAAATTTAAAGCTGTAAAACAAAAATCTGTTTGATTTAATAAATTTTTAAAAATAATTTGCAATAAAATCAATGATTTTGTATAAAGAGAATAGACACTGTCTACAGAATATGTATTTAAATGTTGAAAGGGGCATTTATTTTTGAAGTTGAGGAAAAATATATTGTTTTTTGTAAGGAATATTTAAAAATATTCATAAATTTGAATACATATTTTTCAATTTCTATCGAAATGTGTTTACAATTCGTATTTTATTGCGTTCTATATAATTCTGTAAAAATGTCTTTAAAATATTTATTATTTCAAAAGTTTATCATATATCCTTTTTTTGGAAAATTTCTAAATAATGGCTGCAATATGTAGTTTTTCATGAAGTTTTCTGGAAACTAAAAAACTTTGTTTTGGAGAGTCTAACAAAAAAGTTTGTCATATATCCTTTTTTCAAAACTTATTTTTTTCATCAAAATAATGGATATAAACTATTTTATTAAAAAATTTAAGCTGCAAAACAGTTTGATTTAATAAATTTTAAAAATAATTTGTAATAAAATCTATAATTTTGTATAAAGACGGTAGTGACTAATTAATACACTGTTTATAGAATATTTAAATGGTGGATGGAACATTTATTTTAGAAGTTGAGCAATTGTATTTGCATAGCTACCAAAAAAAATATTTTTTTCTAAGAAAAATTTTGAAAAATTTCTTAAATGTTTACATACTTTTTTAATTTTTATCAAAATGTGTTTACAATTCGTATTTTATTGTGTTCTATATAATTCTATAAAATTTTTTGGAAAATATTTATTATTTCAAAAGTTTGTCATATATCCTTTTTATGAAAATTTTTAAATAATTGCTATAACTTGTAGTTTTTCAAGTACTTCACTGGAAATAACAAAATTTTATTGTGGATAGTCCAAAAAAAATTTTTGTCATATATCCTTTTTTCAAAACTTAAATTTTAAAAATCAATTTGCAATAAATTTAATTGTTTCTAAAACTTAATTAATACAAAATATTAATTAAGTTTTAGAAACTTAGTAATGTTCCCAAATCATTACCTATTTAACAAATTTATCCTTGGTTATGTTCTTACAAACGAGAAATTGTCCTTTGAAAACTGCTATTGTTTGCAATTGCAAATTTCATATTCTGCTTAACCTGACCGCTTTATATAACATTCTTACATTTTTAAACAAAAACGCAAATACTAACATAATTTACCGTCATTTAAATACCTTAATTACAAATTATTTTGTCCATTAAAATTTTCTTTTACCTAAATTTTGCATTTAATTTTATTCTTAATGTCCTTCGAACATTCAATTCATATTACAAAAATTTAAAAAAAGGACTAAAAATTTTGCAAAAAAGAAAAATAAAAATCCAAACTAAAACGATGTAATAAAAAATCGTTTGTAATAAAATACCATCTATTATTCATTATTATACAGGCGAGCGTAAGACAGTGAACGTAGTTCATAAAACAAAGGATGCGAAAACGACTGAATAAATGACTGACTAGCTGGCTAAATGGTTGGTTGGTACGTTCTGACTAAAAAAAAAAGTTTAAAAAATTGCAGTTGACTTAATGTATCCCGTTATAAAGGCAACAGCAACATCATCATAAAAGTTACCAAGAAAAAGTAGTACCAGAAAAGTGAATTTTGGTTTTCTTTTTTTTTTTAAAAAAAAAGCAGGACAATTTAGTTGTAATATTTAACAATCAACAGATTTTAAACGCGTTTTTTATATTTCCTTTTTTTCCTTACAATTTTTGTTGTTGTGTGTTTCTTGTAAATGTCTCATAAATCTTAAAGAACAAGAAAGATTCATTTCTTCTGTTTTTAAATAAAGTATAAAAAGAGTGTAGTAGTAGCATGTTTAAAACCGCTCGAGATAAAAATGTAAAGTGTGCAATTTATTATACTTAAATGGATTTTAATTTTATTTAATATTTAGCATTTAAGAAATATGAAACATAATTCATTTTGGTTTTCGGAAAATATGAGATTTTTTGTTTTACAAAACAAATCAGCTTTAATTAAATGCACTGTTTTAAGTTGTGGTAAGAAATAAAATAGGGGCCGAATGTTTTATATTCTCCAACTTATATTAATATATAAAAGAAACACTAAAATAGAAAAGCTCAAGATTTTGGTTTATAACCGACTTTTGACATGACCAAACCAAATAAGTCTGATGTTGTCGCTCCAAATTTCTATTATATACGTTTGAAAGCATTGAAATGTCAATCAATAGATATCCAAATTGTCTGTTTTAATGATGTAGTAATCCAGATTTAGGTCAAAAATCGAGGTTGTTGTGGAATTTAGAACTCAGCAATGAATGAACAAATTATATATACGCTTGCCACTCATGGTGAAGGGAAATCAAATGTATTTTCTTGTAGACCAAAAATTAAATATTGGCAGCCACAGTTGGAGCAAAATCATCCTAAGCGATGAAGAATACTTTCACCTCCTTAGCTTTACTAACTCGAAAAACAAATGCATTCATTAACAATTTTATTTACTATATGTTTCGTTACGCTTCTCTGGTAGAACATTATTGAATGATGTAAAGCAAAAGTATAAAAAAACCGAACTTAAGAAGTTAGTTAAGAGTAAAAGGATAATAATAAGTATGTTGTAGTCATTGAAAATTCAGAAGTATCTGTATGTGCAAATTGAAAGTACACAAAATATGCGAAACATATAAATATTTACAGAAATGATGTTCATGTGTAAGTACGTTAAAACTTTTTAACTTTATAATAAAACCATTCATATATGTATACATATATGTACGTATATGTGGTGGGTTGTGAATATAAAAAAAAGTTTATTACAAACAAATTGCCACCATATATGATTGATGATGATATTTTTTTTTCTTATCAACGCCCTACCAACCATATATAGTAACGAAATATTGTTATTCTTAAATTTCTTTCATACACACATGAATATTTTACGTATTCGAATAAATATCTTAAAAAACTCGTTTTTACAGTGGCACAATTTTCCTGGAGGCAATAAAAAATATCCATCACTTTTTATAAAATTACTATTTTTGCAATGAGTTTCACATGAGATGAGGTAAAATTAATTAGTGACACAAAAATTATATTAAATCTGAAAAATGGTCAATAATATTATTTTATTAATAAAATTTGTAAAATTTGACCAAGGTCTTCTCCAGTTTAGTTAAAATTTTCAAAATATGTACTACATATTTTTAGACAGATAAAACAGTATTTATTTTGATTTCAGTTCAATTATTTAATAAAATAGTGTTTATAACTGATTTTTTCTAAAAACTAGAATAAATGGCATTTTTACCATCTCCCAAATTATTTTTATAATCGAAGGAATATCTTCAATCTGAGCTACCAGCAATAGCTTTAAGTTATTCCCTCCTTACTAGAGTTGTCAAATATTCGACATATTCTAAAAACCGGTTTTCGAATAATTCGAAAAAGCGTAATTTTTAAAAACCGGTTTTCGGTTTTTTCTATAAAAAACCGGTTCGAATAACCGGTTTTTAGCCTTTTTTTGTAAATTTAAGAATTGAGTGGCAAGGCAAGACATTTTTCATTTGCAACCCCACAAAGTATATATATTATGGATCGTTATAGATAGCGAAGTCGATATAGCCATTTCCGTCTGTCCGCCTGTATGTTGAAATCAACTATCCGTGTCTTACATACATGACTCATACATCAATATATCGGGAATTCTTCCGGCTAAGTTTCTATTTAAAATCGACAAAATCGGCGCACAAATGGTTGAGATATAAGGAACAAGTAAGAAAGTATGATCGGTCAAGCCCGACCATATAATACCCTACACTAAGTAAAAGAGCAAAAACATTTTTCTTTTAAAATTTCAATAATTTATATTTTTGAGTGATTTTCGGAAGTGGGCCTTATATGGGGGCTGTGACCAATTATGGACCGATCACCACGAAATTAGGTCGTGTGATTTATGTCTATATGAAAGTTTACTATGTTGAATTTTGTGAGTATTCCAAAATTTTTAAGCGATTTATGCACGTTAAAGTGATTTTCGGAAGCGGGTCTATATGGGAGCTATGACTAATTATGGACCGATCGTAACAAAATTTGGTGACATGAATTTTGTGTATAAGACTTATTTGGAGCGGAATTTGTGGAGATACATATATAAATTAAACATTTATGACCGATAAAGTCCAATTTCGGAAGGACATTTGTATGGCGGATCGGTGAAATAATGAACCGATTTGAGCCAGTTTAAATAAATAATATGTACCAAATTTCATCGAAATATCTTCAAAATTGCGACATGTACTCTGCGCACAAGGTTTACACGGACAGCCAGCCAACCAGACGGACGGACATCGTTTAATCGACTGAAAAAGTGATTCTAAGTCGATCGGTATACTTTATGGTGGGTGTTAGACTAATATTTTTGGGCGTTACAAACATCTGCACAAACGCATTATACCCTCCCCACTATGGTGGTGTAGGTATGAAAAACGGGACAACCTCGATAATATGTAGCTCGATCGAAGTCATTAATATAGACAATGATAGATATTTCAAATTCCATTACAACGATGTATATTAGGCTATAGTAAGTTTGACCTACAATGGCTCAAATGAGGAAAACTATTTTTTTGAATTTTTTTTTCACCAAAAAAATTTTTTTTGTCATAAATTATTTTTCCCCAAAAAAGATTTTTTAAAAATAAAAAATTAAAATAAAATTTCGAAAAAACCTTTTTAAAAAAATTTATTTTGTTTAAATAAAAATATTATTAAGTATAATTTTGTGAAGGGTGAAGGCATATAGCTCTCTTACTTGTTGTATTAAAATAATTAAAAGTAATAGCATAAAATCTTCTAATAAATTGTAAAAAATATTCTATTTTGTCGAATAATTCGAGACAAAAAAACAGGTTTGTCGAATAACTCGAAAACCGTCCTTTTGTAAAAACCGGTTTAAAAAAAAACGGAAAATTGGAAAAAAAACGGAAAATTGAAAAAAAAAACGGTTTTTCGAATAATTCGAAAACCGGTTTGACAACTCTACTCCTTACTCTAATAAGTACTCGTACATATTTATAATATACACGCACAGAACAAATTTAAAACATTTGAACAATATTATACACACAATAATTATTTATTTGATTGAATTTAAGATTCACATGATTGTCACAATCATATATATGATTGTAGTAAATAAATATTTGTTTATGTCAATCATGTTCATAATGAATAATTATAACATAATAGTTCTCAGATTATGATGACCATAAGACAAGAATAATATAATTTGGTAAATCCGTCATCATGAAAATGGTTGTCACATTCATATACTTATTTACTGCAATCATATTTATGATAGCTACAATCATGTGAATCTGACCATAATATGTTTATGTTACCATTCACATAATTCTAGCAATCTAGCAATGTGGTAACCATTTTATGATGTAATACTTCACCATATTTTGTTGTTCTCGGGTTATGGTTATCATAATCTGAGAGCAAAATATGATATAATGATTCGTCACGAAATTGGTTACCATAAACATATTTATACCCTACACCACCATAGTGGTGAGGGTATTATGCGTTTGTGCAGATGTTTGTAACGCCCAAAAATATTAGTCTAACACCCACTTTAAAGTATACCGATCGACCTAGAATCACTTTCTGAGTCGATTAATCGATGTCCGTCAGTCTGGCTGGCTGGCTGGCTGGCTGGCTGTCCATATAAACTTTGTGCGCAGAGTACAGGTCGCAATTTTGCAGATATTTCGATCAAATTTGGTACAAGGACCAAGCCTATTGAAACTGGCAGAAATCGGTCTATTATTTCACCTAGCCCCCATACAAATGTCCTCCCGAAATAGGACTTTATCGGTCATAAATGATTATTTTATATATGTATCTACACAAATTTCGCTCCAAATAAGTTTTTTATTTACGAAATTCATGTCACCAAATTTTGTTAGGATTGGTCCATAATTAGTCATAGCTCTCATATAGACCCTCTTCCGAAAATCACTTTAACGTGCATAAATCTCTTAAAAATTTTGGTATACACTCAAAATTTCAACACAAATAACTTCCATATAAACATAAATCACACGATATAATTTCATGGTGATCGGTCCATAATTGATCATAGTTCCCATATAAGGCCCACCTCCGAAAATCAGCTACAAATATAAATTATTGATATTTTAAAAGAAATTTTTTTTTGCACATTTACTTAGTGTAGGCTATTATATGGTCGGGCTTGACCGACCATACTTTCTTAATTATCATGTGAATGGTAACATATGTATAATGGTTATGGCAAACCTGTACAACTATATTTTGTCTCTGTATCTTTATTAGTTTATAAACCTCCAGCGGTTAATATACAGTCCTAAAGGCCTCAATTTGTAGAAAAAAGGATACCCACCCGTATTATGCAATTATTAATGTGAATCTAATTTTTCAGAACATATTGTTGTTGAACAATTTCAGAGAGCAGTAAGAGAGGAATGAGTATCGAATATTTTGAATTGTGTAAAAAGTTTTTTAGGAGGCCATATAAGTTAAACCCTAACTTTATTTATCGATAGGTTAGTACCTGTATACCTTCATTTAGTCAATAAAACATTCACACATTGTTGTTGTCAACATGATTGTAATTGTCATGAACAGTGAAATTTGTGTTGAGTGTATGAGAATTATTCACATTCATACATATTTATAAAAGTCTTAAAAAATTTTACTCATACACATGTATTTTTATCAAACACAAATTCAGGCATATGTAAATACATGGCAGTTTTAGGGTTTTCGCTTGGGAATTTTTCGGGAATATTCGCGAGAAATTTTTTGCTGAAAGTTTTCTTCTTTCTCGCTTAATAGTTACTGATTCAAATTTAAGGTACACAACGGAATTATATAGGTATCTATGTTAACCGCCTGTAACTAAAATATTCACAAAAGTAGTTCAAATGTGTGGCTTTCTGACCAAAGATTATGAAGATTATACCATAATATTTGGATGAAACTTGGCTAATAACTAAACCAATCACTTGAATAAGGATTTTTAATGTGGTATGTTCAAAATAATTTTGAAATCAAAAGGCATGTACCGTGTCAATTGCATGTACCGTGTCAATAACAAGACTAATAGGTAGATCGTTGTAGAGGTATTGAAATAAACATTTAAGCTATGCTTAACTAAACTTTATTTCCCAAAGGTCGAAGGCCATTACCGCAATTCGCGAATTAATTCCAAGAATATAAGACAGTATATTAGTCCTATTATCATTTATATAATTCTGTCAAATATTTCGTCAAAAATAACTTTAAAAATTTATCTTTTGTGTTATTTCCATGAATTGCTGTTAATAAAAACAATTTCTCGGGAATGAAAAAAATCAGAGAAATTAGGAACCCTGGTCACAATATAAAAAGTACATAAAATTCAAATGTTAAAACATACAATCACGCTTTTTTCCTCTGTGTTTATACACAAAACCTCACCGGGAGAAGGATGCAGTAAAAAGGCCTTATTTTGCAGATACAAGGACACCCAGCCGCATTGCAAAATCGATTCAATTAAATGGCCTGTCCTTGGGAGTCAAGGCCTTGCATACTCGCTTCTGTTAGAGAGCTGATAGAAGGCCTACTTAAGAAGGCATATTAGAAGGCCTGTAAGGAGACCTGCCTCATAGAATGTCTGTATAGGAACTTTTAGTAATAGGCCAGGAAATTAAAGCCTGATTATAATTCAAGGTCTTCTGAAGCAAGCCTTTAAACAGGATGATTAGGGGAAATATTCTTAATAAATGTGTAGTTTTGTAAATATGTATATAAAAAAACTATTTCAGGCCAACTTCACAACATAACATTTTATAAAAGATAAAATATTTTAGAAGATTTTGCACCTTCTTCTGGTTTCATATAACAGTTTGTAAACAGAGCAACATATATTTTATTATAGAAAGACAACATAATAGTAATTGCAAGACCCATTATATTTGAGTTTAAAAGGTTTCATTGACCTTATTTTGTAAAGCAATTTTGAATGCGTATGAAATTTGTTTTCAAGGAGAAACAAAGTCCTTCTTGAACATCTTCTGAGTGAAGGCAGGTTTGAAAGAATATCGGATCATATAGAATTTGTAAACAGAAATTTTAGAAGGCCTTCAAAGTAGAGCCCTAGTATTTTTGCCAGCTGGGAATTATTTATATTTCTGTCACACACAAAATCATGCAGATTTTCCGTATATTTTTTTAATAAATCTATAGAATATTGTTTATAGCCTTCAGTTATATTTATACATGTACATATTTTATATTTCGTATACTCGTTTATATGTGAGCAAGTAAATAAATTCTTTTATAAAATAACTTTTAACTTCATTTCACTCACATCAATACATACATATATATTGTACATATATGAAAAATAACTTAATAACTGTATTTATGTATAAGTACATAAATATTGTGATTGTATAGGTTTATAAATATGTATGTATGTAAATATACAAAGTTAAATTTAACATTACCAACCGTGTTACATATAAAATTTCACAAGCATGTGTTGTGGAAGTTTTTATAGAAAATAATTAATAATGCTATTGAAAGAATTTATTTTGTATTTGGAAAAGATAAAATAAGTAAGTAAGCATGAATTAATTTGGTAAACAAATTATCCCAAATATTTAGACATTGTTTCCTTTGCTAAAATAAGCTGTCATAATGAAAATCATTAAAACAAATACTCAAAAACTAATTTAGAAAAATGTAAAAATTATGAAAGAATTTTTTCGAAAGTGAAAATAGTCGTATTTTCCAATTTGAACAGTAATGGTTGTGCTTCTATACCTTTTGTAAAAATTTTTGCTGCAAAAACTTCACATGCTTTTAGGCGCATTTTTAATTTGTTTTAAGCACATATCGACCCCTTAGCGCCAAATTATCGTAAGCGACAAAACACAAATTTTACAGGAGAAGGTTTTTTTTGACTATTTTCAAATTTATGATGCGATATAATATAATTTCGTTCAAGCTATGTATTTGTCTATTTTTCAAAAATTTTTATAACTTTTGACAATTAAAAATTCATGGAATACTTTATTGAAAAATATGACAAAAAATGTTTTTTATTGAATTTTTGCATAGATAAAAATTTTTCGAATTGAAATAAAATTTTTATTTATAAATAGTTTTTAATGAAATTTCACAGTTATATAGATTTTTCTATTTAAAATGGAAAAATAAAAACGAATTTTGAAATTTAATATCAGCAATCCCGCAATTCCCAAAAATGGTAATTTTTAGTTTTTTGGCTATACTATTTATATTACGGTCGGGGTTATCGGGCCCTTTACAAAATAATTAGAAACATATTGTGCCACCTACAATCGGTTACTATATTTTGATATCGGATACGCTATTTGAGAATGTTTGCCCTAAAGTTTTATTTTACATAAAAAATAGGTGTTTTGTGAAAGGACCTGGAAAGGACCCCTCGGTAACAACAATTTTGAAATTGGTTTTCCTTTAAAATATTTTATGAAAACTAAATTTCAGAAAGTATAAATTCCTTATACATCGTCTTAGACATTTTTTGCGATAACTTAAAAAAAAAAGTTTTTTTTTCCAAAAAAAATGCGAAAAATCGCTTATTAATGCATATAAAAAATGCATATAACTTTGGACTTAGTCATTATCTCTTTTTCCGTTTGACACAGACATGTGTTGTTAGTCCAACAAAGGAAAACTGGAGAAAATCGGGAAATATTTGGATACGCTGTTGTCAAAAAACTGGAGTAGGGTGAGTAAAAATGTTGAAAATTTAATTTTCAAATGCGAATATCTCCTAAGCTATAATAGATAATTGATAGCTACGAAATCAGAACTCAAACCAAGAAATAATATCGTTTTAAAAATGTAACATACCCGAGGTGTCCTACTTTGAGGGCCCTTGGTCGCGCCCCTGGTGGTCCCATATTCAAAATAAATTTTTAAATTTATCAATGCTTTGTAAAACAAAATTTCGGTACAACATTTAGTTTGTAAACCTTTGATCAATTTATAAATTTTTCTATGAATAAGACCTTTAATGTTATAGTTCCATTTTTTGGTTTTTCTATAAAAGCTAAATTCGTTTTAGTTTTTACTAATGAACGAATTTGATGTCTGTTACACACCTGAAATTTTCCCATTTTACTTAAGTTTATTATTAATTTTAGGGAGAATTTAATAAAAATAAAAAACTATTTACATAATTTTGATAAAATATTAAAAAATTTAGTATCATGAATATTTAAGTACATATTTTAAATCTGATTTAAACTTGTATTTTTCCTTCATATTAATAAAATTCTATTATCTTGTTAAAATAAACCTAAATAACTCGGCATTAATTAAGACCATACATATATGTTTACGTATTAGGGTGACACCGTTGGTAAGGAGGATGTTTCCAACAAAAATAAAAGATTAATTCATTCTCAGATAACGTTTCTCAAAACTTGTTTCTGGCCTCAATATTTGGTGAGCTGGATTAAAGGATAAAAATGTCCTTCTTTAAGGTTTATATGATTTTTTTTTCAATTTTTTTGCAAAGAAAACAGACGAAATGTTGATATCATCCGAAAGACCTTTGCAATGGGTTTTCAATAAAAATTTATAAATTTTCAAGTTGTTTCAAAAATATTGCAATTTTTTAATTTTTCGAAAAAATTTGAATATTTATTGAATTTTTTACATAGAAATTTTTAAAGTACATAATACCAATTTCAAGGTATAATTACGTCGAAATGTGTTTTTCAGTTTTTATACCCTACACCACCATAGTGGGGAGGGTATTATGCGTTTGTGCAGATGTTTGTAACGCCCAAAAATATTAGTCTAACACCCACCTTAAAGTATACCGATCGACTTAGAATCACTTTCTGAGTCGATTAAATGTCCGTCCGTCCGTCTGGTTGGCTGGCTGGCTGGCTGGCTGGCTGTCCATGTAAACCTTGTGCGCAGAGTACAGGTCGCAATTTTGAAGATATTTCGATCAAATTTGGTACATATTATTTCTTCGGCCCAACGACCAAGCCTACTGAAACTCGCTGAAAGCGGTTCATTATTTCACCTAGCTTTCATACAAATGTCCTCTCGAAATTGGACTTTATCGGACATAAATATTTAAGTTATAAATGTATCTCCACAAATTGCGCTCCAAATAAGTTTTATATATACAAAATTCATGTCACCAAATTTTGTTACGATCGGTCCATAATTAGTCATAGCTCCCATATAGACCCGCTTCCGAAAATCATTTTAACGTGCATAAATCGCTTAAAAATGCTGGTATATTCACAAAATTCAACATAGTAAACTTTCATATAGACATAAACCACACGACCTTATTTCATGGTGATCGGTCCATAATTGGTCATAGACCCCATATAAGGCCCACTTCCGAAAATCACTAAAAAATATAAATTATTGAAATTTTAAAAGAAAAATGTTTTTGCTCTTTTACTTAGTGTAGGGTATTATATGGTCGGGCTTGACCGACCATACTTTCTTACTTGTTTTTTGTAAAAAATGTTTTTGTGGTTACACGAATATGTTTCATCTGTCATTAAAAGTGCCTTTGAAAGATCTTTTACATGATATCACAAATTTGTATGCTTTGCGAGAGATATAAAAATAATTGTAAAAAAGGACATTTTGATCCTGTATTTTAGCTAACCAAATATTGATGCCATGTCAGCAATATTTAAAAACCCTCTTCTCAAATGATCTAAACATTCATTTTGGTTGGGAAGATCGACAACTTACATAAGTGGAGCCACCCTATTGTACAGAAATTTTTACTTTGAAAATATTTATATTTATATACATACGTACTAAGGAAAAACATTTTATTGGCAAACATTCTGCACAATCTTAAAACTCACAAATTTTGTTGCAAGAGATTTTTATTTACGCATATAAATAAAATCAGTAAAACATATGTTGGGTAACCATAAAAATGTCATTTATTTTAAGTCTGTGGTAGTAAAAAGAGACAACATTTTATGTAAATGACAATAAAATAATGTAATAAATAATTTAGATTTTAACAAACAAGATACAGGAATCTTAATTAATTACACACATTTAAGCACATACATACATACGTACATAAAAATAAAAATACTAATGTAAATATTTTATTTTCCATTTTCATTACAGAAAAACCTACAAATAAAATTGCTAAAGGAGACAAAACAATTTAATCATTAACTGAAAATCACATACTTATAATAATTTTTTTTATATATAAAAGAAATAACAAATAAAACATTAAATAAACATGTTAACGACACGTTTAACTAAACAGGCTTCAATGCCAATTGTGCTTATCTTACTCATCTGCTTGACATCCGTTAGTTCTGTGGCCTCACGATCTCGTGATAAAGAAGGCAGAAGACGTAATGATCGTATATCCTCCTCCACCGCCTCCAATCAGTACAATACCTATGGCTCATCAGTACCCTCATCGGTGGCCTCCTCAGCGTATTCCATTTCATCGTCTTTACCCTATAAAGGACCCATCGATGAGACTGGCTTTTGTGTCAGACGCCGTGATATGAAACTTATGTGCTATTGTACACCGGATGAAAATCATGTACCTGTACAAAAGGCCGAATGCTGGGTATTCTCTGATGGTCTACTTCAAAACGATACCACCTGGACTAGATTTTATCAACAGCCACGTTTACGTGATCTAAAATTTGTCATACAAAATCATGGACGCCTTGACTATATACCCACCCATATACTAAAGCCCTTGGAGAATTTGACCAGCATCACTATTGAGTACTCACAAGTGGAAATCGTGCGCAGCTATGCCTTTGCCAATCTACATCAATTGGAACGTATTGTCATGACAAATAATCAAATAGTGGCTTTGGACCAGGAAGCCTTCGCCAATCACATACGTTTGAGAGACCTGAACTTGGAACACAATCAAATATTCGAAATCGATCGTAAGGCTTTCCGCAATTTACCGCTGTGTGAACGTCTAAACATGAACAACAACAATATTTCCAATTTACATGAGGGTCTATTTTCCGATTTGGTGCGTTTGATCTATTTGAATTTGGCTCACAATCAAATTTCCGTTTTGACAAGTGAAATCTTCAAGGGTCTGGGTAATTTAAATGTCTTGAAGTTGACACACAACAACATCAACTTTATTGGTGACACAGTGTTTGCTGAATTGTGGAGTTTAACTGAATTGGAATTGGATGATAATAAAATTGAGGTAAGTAGGCTGAAACAAGAAAATCCTTAAGATTCATAAATAAGTGTTATAGATTTTATGGGTATTTTGTTTGTGCCAGTGAAAGTATGGAAATAAATGATGCTAAAGCTATACAATACTTTTGCATATGTAGGATACATTATCTGTGCAAATGTTTACGACTTTGAATTTAATCTCTTTGCAAAATATTGAATAACAAATCATTTTATAATAGATTTATATGTTATTTATTACTCCTGTATGCATGTACGTACATACGTACATATGTATAAAACTGAATCATATAAAATGCATGTATTCAAACTTTCACACATACACAAATACAGTACACAGTAGACTGCATCAAAAAATTTATTTTTGAGTTCTAAAATTCGAATAGTATTGTTTTTATTACTAAGATCATCAATCTATTACTCAGCTGTCCCAGTTTAGAACTGTGCTGCTCTTATAGCTACGAGAGACAAAATGCGACCCACTATTCAGATCTATGACATGTATTTTAACTCTTTAGTGGTTACTTTACTAACCACCTTTTCTATAGTCTTTAAAACGAAAGTTTTATCATGTGGTTAGTAAACTAACCACCCCACTGCATAAAAAACCTTGGAATGAGGTGGTTTTTTATGTTTTAATTTATTTTTTTCATACTTTTTATAATAAACTAATCTTGATTAAAGTAAAAATTGTTTTGATTTTAAACTTTTACACAAGATAGCGTTAAAAGACGTTTGTCTTGTCAAAGCTATTTTAAAATGTTTGAGCAAAGAATCTGTATACCAAGTTTAAACAAATTTGGAACGGTTATTTGTTTCCTCCCAGCAGATACATTTTTTAAGCAAATCTTAAGTCATACTCTTTACACAAGAATTAGAATTAACTCAATGAATTAACGCATGAAACTAATTCTAGTAGAATTTATAACTTATTATATTTTTCTCCTTAAAATGTTGCACCAGTCTACAGTATGTTGTCATGCTTGAATATTGAATTCACACATTGTCTTGCACACAGACAGCTCTTCGCATGCAGATATAGATCTGAGTATTTTTGTATCATTTGAGGGTGTTATAAATTGACTGTTCTACAATTCTCACTCCTCATTTTTTTCTACTGTTAAAGATATGTGTGTCGAATAAGAGTTTTTGTATAAAACTTTGTAAACTTTAAGAAAACTGAAAAGATATCATAAGCCTTTTGACAAATAAATAAATAAGCAGAATATAAACTTAGTAAATGATGCACAGTGCAGCGAGGAAAAACAATAAATTTAGAGTAGTTTTATTGCTTATTTAAATTGGAAATAAAATTGATTTTTTTAAGTAATATTTTTTGTAGATTTGTTATTATTTTTAGCTGCTACATTTTTAAATATAAATGATTTTTTATTATCAAAATATTCCTGTGAATTTATATAAAATCATCATATCATTTGCTTAGTGTAAAAACGAGCTAAGTCCACTTTCTATTAAAAATTGGGATTTTAATACAAAACGTTGGAATAAGTATAAATACGCAGTTTGCATAAAAAACTTTTGAAAAACTGCATTAATGGATTTTAAAAATATTTGAAACAAAACATTACAAAACGTTTTCTGTGCCTCCTCTAAAATTTATGAAAATCACGTTTGCTTCAACTCAATTTAGAATCTGTCCAAGTTCTGTGATTAATATTCTCCAGTGATCATTTTAAATTAATCGAAATGAGTGATTTCCAAATGATCATTCTATTGTGTTATTCACCGATACAAGACCATTGCTTTGAATGTTCCTTGGTCTCTGGCTGGCTGTCTCTCTCTGACTGTTATAGATCCACATTTCATCCCAGGCTGCGAAACATCTTCAAATTGTTATTGAACATCAACAGAACTTCTTTGAAGTGTTCACACGGTTGAGCTTATTATCCAAATTACACGATCAGCTGATGTTATTACAGCCTCAGCCACCTCACACTATAGTTAAGAGTGATTTATTGTTGGCTTCGAAGTCTTGAATCGACGAAGAGTTCTCATAAACCCAATAAGAGAAAACCAGTTATATCTCAATATCTAAGTGGCCAGTTCATAGGTCCGATAATGCAAACCATATGTTGCTCAAAGTGCGCGAAAAGCATTTCTCACAAAACCCTGATTTTTGTAGTACAGCTGAATAATTTGAATTATAAAATAATACAGAATGAAAATAAAACAAGTAAGAAAGTATGGTCGATCAAGCCCTACCATATAATACCCTACACTAAGTAAAAGTGCAAAAACATTTTTCTATTAAAATTTCAATAATTTATATTTTTGAGTGATTTTCGGAAGTGGGCCTTATATGGGAGCTATGACCAATTATGGACCGATCACCATGAAATTAGGTCGTGTGATTTATGTCTCTATGAAATTTTACTATGTTGAATTTTGTGAGTATACCAACATTTTTAAGCGATGTATGCACGTTAAAGTGATTTTCGGAAGTGGGTCTATATGGGAGCTGTGACTAATTATGGAACGATCGTAACAAAATTTGGTGACATGAATTTTGTATATATAAAACTTATTTGGAGCGCAATTTGTGGAGATATATTTATAAATTAAACATTTATAACCGATAAAGTCCAATTTCAGAAGGACATTTGTATGGGGGCTAGGTGAAATAATGGACCGATTTCAGCCATTTTCAATAGGCTTGGTCCTTGGGCAGAAGAAATAATATTTACCAAATTTTATCGAAATATCATCATAATTGAGACCTGTACTCTACGCACAAGGTTTACATGGACAGCCAGCCAGCCAACCAGACGGACGGACATCGTTTAATCGACTCAGAAAGTGATTCTAAGTCGATCGGTATTCTTTAAGGTGGGTGTTAGACAAATATTTTTGGGCGTTACAAACATCTTCACAAACGCATTATACCCTCCCCACTATGGTGGTGTAGGGCATAATGACTGTATGACACCAGTCAAGCTTGATCTGTGTATAATCAACAACCTTTTATAATGAACAATTTCATTTGTGAGTATAATAATTCTCTAAATATTTTAAAATTTCATTCTTAATGGTGATATAGGGATGTTTAATTTTTAAAAGGCAGCAATCAAACTTGTGATTTTCGTATATCCTGAAAAATGTTTAATGTTTAATGTTCATTCTTTATTTCAGCAATTTTCTTTCTGTTCTAGAAACAACTCAAATAAAATGACGAAGAGTTTAGTATTTTTAGAAAGCAAGTTCATTTGTACAATGAAAATAATTCATTCCTATTACAATTTTTAAAGACGTTCGGTCAATAAGTCAGTGACTTTTTGAATTTCATGGCTCTTAAGTAAAATGGAAACAGTGCTCCTGTAAACATCTGTCAGTTGACTCCACAAGCCATTGATAGCAGACTACCATGTGACTTGAGAAGAAATTGGAAAAAAGTGAATTTCGTCTACTCATCAAGCATCACTGAAATAAAGGATTAACTTTCTAAATACCATAGAAACTCTGCACCATAGTAAAAAAAGTGGTTTACTGAATTTCTTTGTGGTCGTACAAGTTCGAAAGATGCCCAACGTTCTGGACACTCACTTGAGGTCTCTACGCCCGAAATATTTGTACGAAATCATTCACAGATTGTGGAAGCCGTTGGCATCCCACATGCTTCAGTGGTTTCAATGTTGAAAGATCACCTGGGCGACAAGCTTTTCCATGCTTTTCGCACGATGGCTATTGTATTTGTGCACAATCGGGTGCACAAAAAGGTGCAGTTTCCAATGCAAAAATCCATGATTTAGGTCCTTCTTCCGCTCTATTTCAAAGATTTAGCCTTGAGTGACTTTTTCTTATTTCCAAACCAGATGAAATGTCACGGCGGAAATAGATTTGACTTCAATGATGACATAATCTCATTGTGATGACGTCGTCAAATATTATTGTAGTTTTTGGAAGTGATAACAAAATTAGAGAAATGTTAAATAAAATGCATAAAAATAAATTATCCAAAAACCTCGTATATCGTATAATACGATTTAGTTATTTCTACAAAAATAACTAAATTGAGGAATAAAGGAGAAAGAATTAAAAATTAAAATTGGCATTCGTCTTCTCTAAAAAATTTATACTAACTTGTAAACTTGAAGGACTTAGTAAATGGATTTTTGTGACGTTTGACCTTCAATATTCCGATTATGAGGCCATTTAGCACTTTATTTAGAATACAAGGATTGAGAAGATCTATTTAAGTTTTTAAGGAATGTCGGATGGTTTAAGTACCGAAATCAAGGAAAGATTTAAAGATTTTTATATCAAATCTTACCTAAATGGCACTGACAATATTTTATAACATTAATTTTATGGTTACCACACAGAGAAAACAGATTCGTGATAGCAACCGAATTTGTTGCCAACCAAATGCGTCGGTTGCATACATTGAATTTTTCATTTCTATCAACAGAAAGTTAGTTGATAAGGAAGAATTTCAGTTGAAGCAACCAAACTTTTGTTACACTTTCTAAAATTTTTTAGCCACAATTGTAAAATTCGGTCACTATGGTAGAACCATTCGATTAGCAACAAATTCGATTGCTATCACGAATCTGTTTTCTCTTTGCACTTTCTTCTCATTTCAAACTTAAACTATTTAAACAAAATGTCCACTACAAATTTCTTAACATTCCGAACACCAGATACTTCCCAACACTTGCCATTTGTCCACTAAACACTCTACTGTGCGACAGCAAGACGACATTGTCTTGAGTGACAGAAAATATAATAAGAAAGCAGCAACAAAAAATAGTAAAAGATGACACAGTTACAACCAAAGCTTAAATTGCAAAAAAATAAACATCAAGAGAAAAACTTAAAGAAAATAATATACAGACACAGTTACACCAGCACCAACAGCCAGCAACATGACACAACTTTCAAAAGAAGAAACCTACACTGACAATACACAGATAAGCATAAATCCTTGTTAGATATTGTTCCAATATGTGTGTATATACTATGTGCGAATATACACATGTAGGATGTATTTTAGCAATATCTGTCTGTCGGTCTGTCTGCATGTCGGTATTATGTGTGGGTCTGTCTATCTATCTGACTGTAAAAATCATTTATACATACGAACATAATGTACAGCTTAAGTAAAAGACGCGGGCAAAAAATAAAAATAAACTAAAAGAAAAAGAAAAGTAAAATAAAGTGTGAAAAAATCGAAAGTACATTCATATGGCACAGAAAACAAAATAAGAAACAAACTCTTATAAATTGTAGGAGGGAACCCTATAAAGCTTAATATCTCTTTTCAAGTATTTTTTTTTTCTCGATGGATATTTTTTTTTTTGCCATATTTGCAAAAGTGGTCGCATATCCTGTCATACGCAGTCATACTGGCGTTTGTTATAGACATACGGACAGTCAAGATTTTAACTTGTATATTGTATATGTGTGTTGTTTATGCGTGTGTATTTATGTTTTCATCCTTACTTATGTTGGAAAATTTAGATATGAGACTTACACTACCGCTACCATTACAAAACTTCATTCAAGTGTTAGGGATTTCTGTTTCTTTTTTTTTTGTTCATCTTATTTTTCTGTTATCTTTTTGTTTTGGTGTTTTTTTTTAATTTTTTGCTCATCTTTTGGTTAGAAATATTGTCATCATTCTTAGAGTTCTAGTCGTGAGATAGGGCTGCGTTAGATGATACCAGCAAACATAATGAAAATGTACTTTTTGGATTGTGATAGATATGATTTAAGAAGGAAAATTGTAAAAATATACTTTTTAGGCTTTTGGGATACTAAAAGTTGTTCCTAGTGCAAAATACATAGGAATTACATATGTGTGGAAAAACACACAAGAGGGTAAACAACGTTACTTTTTAGTAAATTAATGCATTTTCTGTGCTTAATTGATGCAGCAGGAAATGTCATGAAATTTCATGAACATCGCTTATTAAATTTTGTTAAAATGTACAAAAAATATTAATTTGTGTGGTTTTTAAGAAGGAAAATTGTAAAAATATACTTTTTAGGCTTTTGGGATATTAAAAGTTGTTCCTAGTGCCAAATACATAGGAATTACATATGTGTGGAAAACCACACAAGAGGGTAAACAACGTTACTTTTTAGTAAATTAATACATTTTCTGTACTAAATTGATGCGGCAGGAAATGTCGAGAAATTTTATCATTCTAGTGCAAAACACATTGAAATTTATGTGTGGAAAACCACACAAGAGGGTAGTCAAAGTTTCTTTTTAGTTAATTTGTGCATTTTCTGTGCTAAATTGATGCGACAGGATATCAAGAAATTTCATGAATATCGATTTCTCATTAGGGTTAAATTGCAAATTTTTATTTCAATTAAATTCCGATATTAAAGTAATACTTAGGTCTCTTTTAAATAAAGTATTAGAACACAAATTGGTTTCTATTGCCGATAAAACATTCATGATCCACATTTTTTTTCAAATACACTTTGAGTACATAAATTAAGGCAACATATTGGTACGGTACCTCAAAAAAGTACCAAAAATTTCTTGCCTAACCTGCTATTTTTCCTAAGCACACTTTGTTTTTTCGTTATTTATTCCTATTGTATGTTAGTTGTCGTATGGTTGCGAGTTTTCCTTTTCTGTTTGCGTGACAAGCTTACTGAGGCGTTTGAGTGTTGATGGTAGTAGGCGTTTTGTTGTGTATTTTTGTTGTTGTTTATTTGTTGCTACTACTTCTACTAATGCTGCTGTTGTTGTTCTTCAATTCAAGTGTTGAAAGTTTATACAAAATAAATATATGGCTGAACATCGTTTATCTTTTTGTTCACATTACTTTTTTTGTCTGAATTGTTTAAAAAGTGTGAGTGGAGTTTGGCAAAACAAAAGAACAAAAATCTTACAAATTATTTTGTAACTCTTGAAGCATATTTTTACCCTACACTTGAATGAAAATGTTTTGATGAATTTAAAGGATTATATTTAGGAAATGGTACAAATTTATTTCAAGTGCTGTACGTAGGTGTTATTGAAATGTTGAATAAATATTTGAAATAAGTCTTTAAATATAATAAAATAAAGTTTTTGAATCATACGACTGCTCATATCTGTAGATTAAACATAGGTTTTGGCATTAACAATCCCAAATAAAAACCAAGTAAAAAAGTATAGTCTGTCAAGTCCGTCATCGAATATATGAGCAAATTGTGAAGAGATCGCTAAAAAATTTGTAGCATGATGATATCTAGAAATGAGCCTTACAAAGGTACTATGTGTAATTATGGACTGATCATGATAAAATTAGGTGACTTGACTTCCGAATAATAATGGACCGATTATCTTGGACTAAACAACGCGACCTGTACTTGGCGCTCAAGGTTTACATGCACAACCAGCCAGCCATACGGACAGACGACTAGATATCCATAAATGATTCTGAGGCTATCGAATTTGCAACATTTCTTTATTTTTTCTTATTTTCGATATTACTTGTTCTTGTGCTCAAATTTAGGATTGAGAATGCAATAAGGAATTCTTTATTTTAACTCATAGAGTTCAAACATAATAAATTATGTGACATGTACTGAAATAAGTTCCACTCTCATTGGTTTGGTCATACAACATTTATCTTGAATAACATATTAAAATCCCTATTTTTGGTTACACATTTGACCAGTAATTAGAATAAATGATTGTAGTTTGTGTAAAAAGCCAATTAATGTTCGTCTCTTGATGTTGTGGTTGGCTCTCATTGGTCTAGAGAAACCACAATCTAATTTTATGGATAAATATCTGAACATTTGAATGTTGCCTTGGTGCATATAATGTTCTTGTAAGTATTTTCAGATAAAAAGACAGTGAATAAAATATTTGTTCATGAAATAAAAATTACGATAAATATTTTAAAGGTTTGGATAGAGAAAGAGTTTAATTTTAGGTTTTACCATGACATTTTCAGGTAACATAATGATATCGTACCAAAAGAACTGGACATCTTTTGAACTCAATAACGAATCATGAAAATATCGATTATTCTGTTCCAAAATGAAGCGTATCCCAGAGAGAGCATTGCAATATGTGGCCGAGTATTATCGTTTTTCGGCCAATGCTGTCTTTCGGTGCGGGTTCCCTGTTATGGTCTGGTCAGATTTCAGCAGCTCTGCTCACACCAAATACAGATAATTATCTTAGCGCCATGGATAGATATTTGGCTTTGGCTTCGATTCAACAGGTTAGCTGGGTTTCATGTACTAATTCTTCAATTTTTTCATCGCAAGTAATAATTCGATGCAAAAATTATTTTACATTTCAGACATACAAAATCGTCTTTCAAGGTCTCTCATCTTTAATGCGTATGGTACCCAACTCCCCTGCTTTTGTATGAATAGTGCTGCTTCCAAACGTTTTGAAATTGCTAATTGAGTAGCTCTCAATTATTTTGAAAACTCTTGTGGAGTTTGAAAACAATCTTCATGAAGTAATGCCACCATTTCTTGGTCTTCAATCTTTGTTTACTGGGCTGGGCTATCTTTGTCTTCCGTGTTAAAATCACCACTCTGAACCTCACAAACCATCTGTCACGCATTGAAATCGATTAAACGCATTCACCATAAGCTTTGATGAGCAGGCGGTGTGCTTTAACGGCTTATTTTGTCAAATTAACCCTTTAATGCATATTGTTGCCAATTGTCTTGATAGTAATTCAGATTCTAATTCCGAAAAATCAAATGGAGTACGAATAGTTTCAACTAAATAAATTCTAAATCAAACTAAAGCTAAAAGAAATATAATAAATAAAAATCAACTAAATACTTGATACTTTATAGAAAAATTAAAGTAAAAATCATTCATTTAAGGGTTAAAGAAGTAGAGCAAAATTTCCCGTATATCACGATTCTTTGATACAAAATACGATATTTTCTAAGCAAAAAAAACTTTGTTGCTTACACAGTAATGTTCAATAACTAAGTGAGAATAAATGACAGATATGTATCATTCAAAATGACATATAAGTTATTAAAATCTAAAACCGCTTTCAAAAAATACACCATTTCCAATTGTATTTCAGAAATTTCTAATAATGTTTCAGAATATTCTAATTCAGTTTTTCAGAAACTTTCAATTATATTTCAGAATTTCTGAATACAAATAGAAATTTCTGAAAAACAATTGGAAAATACTGAAATACAACTAGAAATTTCTGAAATACAAATGAAAACCTCTATAATATATTTGGAATAATCCAAAATTCAATTAGAAAGTTCTGAAATATAAAAGAAAATTGCTGCAATTAAATTGGAAATTTCGGAAATACAATTAGAAACTTCTGAAATACAATTGGAAATGATGTAGAATTTATATTTTCAAAATAAGAAACATAAGTCTTTTTAATCTTTAAACTATTAACTATTTAAGATATTAAACGAGCATTTTTTATGATTAAAAAATAAGTATACAATTCGTAAAATTTGTCTGCTCAAATCTGGAATTATTGATCCAAATTACAAATTCTGGCAAAACTGGTTCAAACCGCATTACGGGTTGATGCATTCAAAATACACTCCAATACAAAATCATGTATTTGAGACATAGATGGGGGTAGTGCACTAATTTTGCAGTTTGCACTAATACTTAGTGATAGTGCAAAATTAGTGCAATCAGTTTGTTCATATTTAGTGCTGAGTTGAAAATTAGCAGCCTCACTAAACATTAGTGATAGTGAGTTAAAAAATTTTGCACTCAAAATTAAATTAGTTGATTTAATTTTGAGTGCAATCATCAGTTTATTGCAACTTTTTTGTATGCAATAATTTGAGTGCAACTTAAAATTGTGCACTAAATTTTTAAGTTCAAAATGGTTTAAGTTTATTTCTGTACACTAATTTAAAACTTAAGACTAATATTTCATTAAAAAGAACAAAAAATATTTAAAGTTTTTATTTTTCGAATTTGGATTCAAGAATTTCATGACTACTCATTTTTGAAAATTTAGTGATAGTATGTTTAAAGCAGCCTTTTTTTGATTGCAGGTTAAAATTTTGCACTAATAAATTGTAGTGCAGATTTTTGCACTAAATCTTCGTTTAGTGATAGTTAAAAAATTATCACTATCACTAATTTTTTTTAGTGCTAGTTAAGAAATAGTGCAAACTAAATTGTTTGCAATTTTAGTGAGTGATAGTGCAATGCTGATTTCAATCAGCATTTAGTGCACTACCCCCAACTATGATTTGAGATGACTAAGATTTGTTTTTACTAGATTTTGCACAAATCATTAAAGACTTCGATATGTCTCTGTAAAAATTTTAAAAAAACTTCGAAGCTTTATATCAAGCTTTGTATCATGTGGTAATGTAAGGGAATAAACGAACGATTGTAAGCGGGAACAAAAACTCTCATAAGCCAGCTTCCAAGTGGTGAATGAGTTACTCATCATGTCTTCTAGGAAGGGAGGGGGTATGTATGGCATTACTTGAACAATAATTTGTCTGATAATAAAATTTAATAGCACTACAATTACATTTAAATATATTACAGGAAACAACAGCGATATAAAATATATGTAAATTTATTATAAAAAGAAAAATAAATTTTTCCAAATCTTAACAAATAATGTTACAAGTCTACAAATATTACCGTTTTAAATACTTTATTTATCACAGAAAGGCAGTGGCTATAAAATATTAATGGATGGAGGGGCACGTGGGAGACGGCTCAGCCGTATAAAACACTTTAAGGCGCATTTTTCTTTTGTTTCTGGCGTCAAAAGAAGTATTTTTTTTGGCTTTATGCGTAAATTTATTTATTTTTTCTACTTCGGTACTTATTTTTCAATTCTGTTCCTTGTCATTTAATATGCTGATAAGTGCAAAAAAAAAACTGAATAAAAAAAATCCAAACCAGGCAAAAATGAAAACAGAATTTTAACATAATGGCTAGAATTTTGTGAGGCATTTTTTTTGTTGATTATTTCACATAATGCGTATTCATGTGTGTTGAAGCCGGAATATGATTTCAAAAAATAGAAACAACAAAAATTTGTTTTGTTTACATTTATGTTGCCTTTTATTTGGCAATTCTATTTTTGTTGTTGCTCATTTTGTTGTTTTTGCGAGAAAAAAGGTATTGTTTTTTGTTTTGTGTGTATGTATGTAAGAGAACGTGTTTGTATTTTTAAAGGATATTGTTTTCTATTGACTTTAATAACGATGATGATGCTGTCGATGCTGATGATTGGAGCTGGAGCATGAAGAGCAGCACCACCATGATGATGACAATGATTGTTATCTGTTTTTAATATTTTTCCTGTTTAGTAACAACATCACATAGTTTGGAAATTTTATTGTGCGGAAGTAACCGTATTAGTGTTTGTTTTTATTATTATTATTTTATTTTTTTTAACATTTTCTCCCCTCTGTTGTTGGATTTTTCTTGATGTTTTGTTTCAATCATTTTGTTCTTTTTCATATTTTCTTATACTTTTGATTAAATTAAATGTGCTTAACGTTAAGGAAAATATTAATATGCCAAAAAAGTTATTGTTTTTGCTTTCTTGTGATTGACTGAATATATGGGAATATGAATCTATCTACTATTCATGTGTAATAGTCAAGCATATGGAAAATTTAATTGGTGTAAAAACATAGATAATGTGTTTTATTTAAATTTATACGCATTTTTAGGGAACATATTGTGTGATTTTGGTGTTGTTTTTAAGTGCTGTTATGATCAAAGTACGAGTATACAAATTGTGTTTCTTGAGATTTTATAAGGACACATAAAATTATTCTTTATATCATTCTACATAGTTGAAAGGAGTTTTAGGAATGAGTGATTTAAATTACATGCTTTCAGAACAAAATATTAATATCAGTTCAGTATTTAAAACTTAAGCAGTTTAACTTTCGCGAAGATTCTTAAGAACAGGAAAACCAAAACTATACGATTTACTCTTGAGACTACATTTGGGACTTTTTTGATTATATTTGGCTTTTTTGAAACAAATATAAGGCATTGAATGCCACATCAGATGATCTATATTGATTTGAGTGCTTGACAATTCAGAATTTGCAAGACAGATGAAGTTTGTGGACGAGGGGTGGAAGAGGTAGAGTGTATGTTACACTGGTTTAGGTTAGTTCAAAAGAGAATGAGAAAAATGTCTGCCTTTCAATTTCTTCATTGTAAAAGGGGACTTAGTAAAGATTTTGTATGACAGAGAACACAATATTTCTTTCATCTCGTTATGACGTACAGTAGATTCGCATAATAATTATTGTCAGCGGCATTCATCAGGCCCCATTAATTTTTTCTTCTCGGTATATTCAAATTCTATATTTTTCTTGATGGAAAATCTCCATATTATAATCTTTTTAGTTTTTAAGTACAAAAAACATAAAATTATTTAATTTTACTAAAATATAAATCTTCAAGTCCCACGGTTTACACCAAAAAACATTGCCACCTTTAAAAAATTTTAACGTTTTTTAATGCATTGCATGATGGCGGTTTTGCGTGATCAATATTGGAAGCGTGGTGGGCCCGGATAATACTGATAATGACTTTGCCATTTTATTTCGCTTCAAAAAATAGTAAAGTAGGAAAATGTTTAAGGTAAAAAATGATATTTGGGGAGCATGTTCAGATTGCATTGATATGTTCACTAGAGTTGTTATTAAAAGTATCTACAACTTTATTAAATATTTTTAGTGAAAAATTAGGAGTCCCTGGAAGTTATTTTATATTTATTCAATAAAGGGACACGAACAAAATTTTAACAAAATTTGTTTAGTGGATTCTTAGCTATATTATTGCCGTATATAGTTAAGCGCTATCACTAAGTCTGAATTAGCTGTTAGCCAGATACTTTTTTTAAGTTCCCACTGATTATCAGAATTTTTGGAAGCCTTTAAAAAAAATTGGTCACAAAAATCTCCATACTCTACCCTTTGGTAGTAGAGTCGAACCTATACTGTCATGACCGTGTGTTTTTCCAAAAGTCTTCATTTGTTGCACAGTGTTATTTGACCTAACCCTCATAAAAATGTCCTACCGATGGAGTTTATCGCCCATAAATGCTTGATTTACTTAAATATCCACTTAAATAAGTTTTATATACAAATAAAGCCCACCTAAATATTTGTATCTCCCATGTAAGGCCCACTTCCGGAAATTTCTTTTACAGGCTTAAAACTCTCGTAAATATTGGTATACAGGACATATTCGACTATATAAATAAATCCCGCTACATACAAGGCCGTCTTCCGACAATCACTTTAACTAGGATAAATCTCATAAAAAAATTTGTTATCTAAATAACACTATACAACAAAATCAAATTTTTTCCAAAATTACAATAAATTTTGATAAAGTAGACAAAAAATAGATACGTGTATCAGCGTTTTGAAAGTTTACATCGGCATTTCATTTGAGGGGGGTTAAGGTTTCCCATCTCAGGCACATTCTTATTGTTAATAGGCCTTCTTTTAAAAAAGTGCAAAAACCACCATTAAAACAAGGATTTAAGGGGTTAAAATGTTCTGCAAAAAAATTGTACGTGGAATTTTACTATAAGTCCCTGAATACAGCAAAACGGAAGATTCAACAAGAATGTCAGAAAAAATACATAACAAAAGAGAGCCTAGGGTTAATTTCGCATTTATTAATTATTAATTTTTTTGGTGTTGTACAGTGTAATATTTAACAGAAAGAAGTTTCATTTAGAATGAAATAAAGCTACTTAATACCACGGAGATAGGTACATAATTGGTCATAGCTCACATACAAGACCCACTTCCGAAAATAAAACAAGAAAATAAATTATTGGAATTTTTACGGTACCGTGGAATAGCTCCCAAATGAAATAACTGCCAATGAAATAACTTCCAATGAAATAATTCCCATCAAAATTGAAATAATTCCCAAACTTGAAAAATGAAATAACTCCCAAAGGGTAAAATGAAATTATTCCCAATAATTTTAAAAATATTAGTCCCAAAAAAGCGAAATAACTTCCAATGAAATAAATCCCGAAGAAATTTATTTATGTAATCTAAAAAAGGAAACTACAAACGTAAAATTATTCTTCGCTTACCAAACATTTTTTGCATTGCGGGCCTATAGCGTAGTGCAAAGTTTTACTCCTCTGGGAAGTGTCAAAAACTGGCTTCACTCAAAAAATTAGTTTTGCATTGCTAAGGTTTTCTCCTTCGGGGTGTATCAAAATATGGCTTCGCTCAGAAAAGATTTCTTTCATTGCAGAAAGGTTTTTATAATATTTCAGAAAGCCGATTTTCATTTCGCACCATATTAAGAAATCGTTGCAACCTGACAAAGGCCGACGATGTAAAAAGAATCTTTTCTGAGCGAATCCGGTTTTTGATACACCCCAGAGGAGAAAGCCCGGCCGAAGGCCGTCAATGCCAAAAACTTTTCTGAGCGAAGCCAGTTTTTTATACACCCCAGAGGAGAAAACCTTTGCGCCCGGCCGAAGGTCGCCAATGCAAAAAACTTTTCTGAGTGAAGCCAGTTTTTGATATTTATGGGTTCTGCTTTTGCAAATGAAAATGAAATAACTCCCAATACAGTGAAATAACTCCTAATTCCCAAAATAAAATGAAATAAAACCCAACAAAAATTTCATTGGGAGTTGTTTCATTGGGAGTTATTGCATTATGAAATAAATCCAAACAAAAAATTATGAAATAACTCCCCATGCGTTAGGAGTTGTTTCATAATGAAATAAGTCCTAAGTTGTATGAAAAAGTTGTTGGGTGTTATTTCATTTTTTCGTGGGGAGTTATTTCACGGTACCAATTTTTACTCATTAACTCAGTTGTTGTTATTGTAGCAGCAGTGTTTGCTGAGTTGACAGCCCTTGGCCGAGTGAAATCGGGTCATTCCGGTGCGTAAAACCGGCTGTCGTGGGAATTAACTCAGTATAGGGTATCGGTCGGACTTAACCGACTATAATTTCTTACTTGTTTTTTATTACTGTGCAATTAATTAAATATTAGAAAAAAATTATTTTACTTGAATAAATTTCTTTCTTAATTTATTTAAAGAAATTTTCCCACTAACTAATTAAAAATGCATGCTTTGCTATAATTAGTCCTCAGCTAAATTGCAGAATAAAGAAAAATGCCTATAATACACATTATTATGCATATTAAAAAATAATTAGAAATTAATTAAGAATTTCACAAGACAATGCCAAACCTTTGACTTGGGTTTTTTGTGTTTAATAAAGCATAATAATAAAATTAGCAATAAAAAGTTTTGCAAATTAGAGGAGAGCTTAATTAACTATAAAATGAAACTAAAAAGAAAATATTTATTGAAAAGGTGTTAAAATAATGTGACATAGTGTCGTTAAATATAAAGGACATTTCATATAATTATAGAGCTTATAAGTAGCAAATATATACATAAATAATAGGTATGTATGAATTGCATATTGTCAATAAACATGTAAATTTATTTAAATGAGTGTAAGGGTATTCCCTAAACTGGATATGAAAATCGAATATGTATTTTGTAAGTAACTGTCAGAAATCTTAAAATAATTTGATAATAGGAATCCGTACTGAAAACTCTCAAATATATATATATTGATTCCTATGGTTCCAAATTTAACAAAGGGCCGTAACGAAATTCTTCCATTGGGAAGAATAATAAGAACCATTAGCCATATCTCAGACCAAGTTTTTCTTGTATCGTATTTAGGATTTTGTATTTTCTGTTAAACCAGGAATTTTTTATGTTCAGGAGTTTCTGCTAACCCTAAAAAAACTGACCACACATTAACATTTGTTTAAGTAAAAAGAGACTGAAAAAGGTGTAACAAAAATTTTATTTTACTCAAACATACATATGCATACACATACCAATTTATGGGAGTTTTAAGCAGGTGTGTTAATTTTTATACACATGTGTATTTGTAGATATTAACACACATATCGTCACCTAAAATGTAAAGGAGTCTATCAACACCTTATTTTTTAAATTTAGCAAGAGAGATGAGAAACGTAATAAAATTTATAGTGTTTTCGTTACAAATATGATTTTGTTTCTTGAATAAAGTCGTTATTTTTAAAAGTAGAAATCTAAGGATTTGTGAAGACATGTGTCTTGATGCGCTATACTAATATCCATTTTGAATTTTTTGGTTGTTACGCCCTTTTGCATTTCAGGTGACGATATAAACATATTTCCTACTGTACTACTGTTGTTCTCAATTTTGTTTTTTTATGTCTTGTTTTGTAAGGTAATAAAATCTATAAAATTTAATTATATATTTACATGATTTTAAGCAATTTACATAAATTTCTGCATACATTATTACACTCATTAATTAATAATGAGAAGAAAAAATAACAAAAAAATGAATACAAATTTATATATACAATTTTGGTGTTTATCCAACTGTAATTGTGTTTATTTTCTTTCTGTTTTTTTCCAGCGTATTTCGGAGCGTGCTTTGGATGGCTTGAATAATTTAAAAACTTTAAATTTACGCAACAATCTATTGAAAAAAATCGATAATGGCCTGTTACGTGGAACTCCGGCCCTACTATCGCTCAACGTGCAAATGAATAAATTGGAAACATTGACATTTTATACCTTTCAACCAATTATGGATAATTTGGTCAACAGTAGTAGTGAACTATTGGTAAATGGTAAGTTGTGTTACAAAAATAAAAATCATGTTGTTATCCTTTTGCATAACTATTTTTTTTTTCAATTAGTAGCTCTGTACTCTCTATAAATATATGTAGATGTATAAGTGTAGTGATCCATTTGGTACAAGTATATTTGTCCTTGTGCATAATAAATAACAGAATGTGTCAATTGCTATTTAAATATTCTGTTATAATTAGTAAAACTGGAAAAAAATAAACTATATTATCATTGAACAAAATGTCAATATATTTTTAAATAACTATACAATTTATTCTTTAGCAATTGTATGAAAGAAGAGGACATGGCTTGTTAAAAATTTAAAAAAAAAAAAATATTGTATTTCAACTATGCATTTCGTTTTAAATAAACTGTGATTGAAAAGTTACAGTTGGTACTGAAATGTTAAAAATTATTTGAAAATTTTAATATTTGTAAAATTGTATAGGATTTTTAACCTGGATTTCCAAAATGTTAATGCCATTCAATAGAAATAATACTGAAGCTAAGGTGGCCAATAACTTAGATACAAATATTGGTAATTGTGGGCGTGGCATGCTGTCAAAAACAAATATTTTATGTTATGTTATATTATAAAAAATGTGAGTTTTCTAAATTTAATCAGAAGTAAATTACGCTTATCGATAATTGGCTTCATTATACCCTACACCACCATAATGGGGATGGCAGATGTTTGTAACGCACAAATATATTGGTCTTATACCCACCTTAAAGTATACCGATGGACATAGAATCACTTTCTGAGTTGATTAGACGATGCCCGTCAGTCCGTCCGTCTGGCTGGCTGTCCATGTAAACCTTGTGCGCAGAGTTCAGGTCGCAATTTTGAAGATATTTCGGTCAAATACGGTACGTATAATTTTTTCGGTCCAAGGACCACGCCTATTGAAACTGGCTGAAATCGGTCCATTATTTCACCTAGCCCCCATACAAATGTCCTCTCGAAATTGTACTTTATCGGCCATAAATGTTTAATTTATGTATGTATCTACACAAATTTCGCTCCAAATAAGTTTCATATATACTGAATTCATGTCACCAAATTTTGATACGATCGGTCCATAATCAGTCATAGCTCCCATATAGACCCGCTTCCAAAAATCACTTTAACGTGCATAAATCTCTTAAAAATGTTGGTGTATACACAAAATTCAACCTAAATAACTTTCATATAGACATAAATCATACGACCTAATTTCAAGGTGATCGGTCAATAATTGGTCATAGCCCCCATTAAGGCCCACTTCCGAAATCACTCAAAAATATAAATTATTGAAATTTTAAAAGAAAAAGGGCTTGACCGACCATACTTCCTTACTTGTTTTTTTAAGTTGGTAGGATAATAGTCTTTAAGAAGCTGTATGATCAGTAACTGTACCGTTTAACAGCTGTGTTACAAAATATTTTCTCTGGTACTATATTTTAGTCAAAAGGCTTTCTTCCGAAAATCATTCACGAAAATAAATTGTTATAATTTCAAAAGAAAACTGGTTTAGTGGTTCCACGGAGCCAGGTCAATATCTCAGTTAGAATCAAAAATATGTCACTTTAAAATTCCGTCCTTCAAAAATATTACACCTTCACATAATCAACTTCTTTTATACATTTTCTTAATATTTTATTCAACAACAAGTCAATGGTTCTAACATTTTAAACTAAAATATGAATAATTTAAATATTTTTGAAGGACAGAGTTTAAAGTGGCATATTTCTGAATCTAATTGAGATATTGACCTGGTTTCGTGTAAGAATAAAATTTAACTTATCTAAAAAAAAAATTAGTTCGGAATAAATGCAGATCAAATTGATCCTAATATTTGCAATCCTATTAAAATTTTGATACAAAATTTTAGTTTTAGAAACTCAATAAATATGTAATAAAATCTTTATTTATTAACGAAACTCAATGAAATTTTCAACGTTTTTTTAAATTTGTCATTCTAAATAACAAAGTGAAAAAACTTGTCAAATCAAATCCCGCAATACCTAAAAATTGGAGCGAAAATCCCAAAAATGGTATTTTTTTCAAATTTGCCCATAGGTCTACATTTCCTCCGGGGCTGGGAAAACACTTTGGAGATAAATAAAAAACACATCAAGGTTTCCAAAGCTGCTATCCGTTTTCTGATTCCAGCTTTCGGATTTTTGAATATGTTTAGATGTTGGAGCGACATATTCGGAACATTGGACATGTTTTTTATACCAAAATGTTCTCCGTAAAGATATCTTACGGAAAAACATGAATTTGTTATATGTTCTTAAAAACAGCAAAAAACAATATTTTTTTTAATTTTTATATTGAAAATAGTTTGTTTTTGGATTCGTAACTGATATTGCTCTGAAATCTTTTGTATGTTATTGTAATTTAGTTGGCTCACATTCGAGTCTATTCGATCCAAAAGTACGATCAATATTTTTCAAGTCAAATAAAAGAGATAAATAGCACACGCAAGCATGTTTTTTTCAAGACCTAGCCAATCGCTTTAAAGAAATAAAACAATAAATCTTATTTAAAATTATTACATGTCGAAGTTACCCTATTTTGTGCTACCAAAACGCCGTCGCTGGAGCAGTTGTAGGTTCATTTTTAATAACTTTAACTCGAAAACTCCTTGTCTATGACCACGTAAAATTTTATCTCGATCGGCCTAGCTGTTTAGAAATGACCGATTTATTTCCAAAAAATTTGATTCTGCGCCACTGCACGTTGTCATGATGGAATATTATGGTTTCATGTCTAGGCTGTTTTCGGCCAATGCTCGCTTCAAATGAATCAGTTGCATTCGGTACATGTTCTATCAGTTGCAGTTCATAATAGATAGAATCCTTTTGCTCCCACCAAATAGGTAGCATTACCATGACGCCATGGAGATTTGTCTCTGGTATCGATTCGGCTGATTGGTCGGGCTTCATATGCGATCTCTTACGCTTCGGGTTATTGTAATATATACATTTTTTATCGCAAGAAATGCTTCGGTGCAAAAATGATTTTCTTTATAGCGTTAAAGCTTATTTTCGCACATGCGAAATCGTCTTCCAAGGTCTTTCGGCTTCAATTCATATGGTACCCAATTTTCGCAAACATTTTGAAATTTTTGCCTGAGTAGCTATGAATGATTTCGCAAGCTCCTGTTGAGTTTTACAACAATCTTCATGGAGTAATGCCTCCAATTCTGGTTCTTCAAACTTTTTTGGCTGGCCTGGGCGATGTTTGTCTTCCGTGTCAAAATCACTACTTCTGAACTGCACAGACCATCTCCCAATGGAACACATTCATCATAAGCTTCTTCGAGCAATCGGTGTGTGTTGTTGTTTACACTATACTATTCAATAACAAAGTGAGAATAATGGTATGAGTTTTTAAAATGGTTAAAACACATTTTTGGTGTTATTTCTGGTCTTCCCATATAATAAACATAATAAAAATTTGCTTCTAGTCCTCTTATTTTAGTCTTTTATCCCACTGTTCTTATGGTACTCGGAATATAGATGTAAATATTTTTATTTTTTATCTCTGGCAACTGGTGTTGTCTATCTAATAGTGACTTGCATTCTTAATGAACATATACAAACATTTATCTTTGTTGTTGTTGTTTTGTTACTCTTGTCCAGCTAAAGTTGATGCTAAAAACTTACAAAGCATACATACATACCTATACACACATCCAACTCAGTAAGCTTTCACAGGAAGTGAGGAATTATTTTGTCTGTAATGTTGCTGCTTTGCTGTTTACAATTTTATAGTATGTACAACAAGTAAAATGTTTTGTCATTAAAAATAATTTAGATAGTCATAGTTCAACTGTACATTTCCGGTGTTTTCTTTACACTGTTTTTTTTTATTTTTTTTTTTTTCAAAGTTATGGAAATTAGCACTTGTATAAGTAAATATATTTTAATATGTAGAATGCTAAATATGCTTAAATGATGATGAAACAAGTACTTTAGAATTATTTCATAAATAAAATTACATATACATTTTATGATGTTTAGTAAAAAGGACTTATATAAATAAAGGGTCTTCCTTCGCACTTTGACAGTTGTTACCAACCATACTGCTGAAGCTACTTCAATCGAATTGGCTGTCATTTATGGATACAATTGCTTTATAAAAATGAGTGTTCTGTTCGGGCAAAATTCTGCACTCTTCGCTCACTTTAAGGTGAGGCCCATTTCTGGATGAATGGGTATATCAAGGAACAAATTTGTCGAATTTGGGACAATACCAATTCATTCACATGACAATACCAATTCACTGGCAGCGTTCATCGGTTCAAATTCAGCCTGATTTAGGCTCCAAAGTAAAAGAATATTTGGAAGCACTTAATGAAATACCCTTTTTTATATGTCTCTTTTTTGATTCTACATTTAATTGGTTTTCAAAACAAATCATGCTTAATTATTGAACAACACCCTTAAAAATAAACCAATGTCAAATAATATGAAATTTCTAATATTTTTCATGTCACTGTTCTATTGAATATTATTACTATTTATGCATACAAAAAAGCCTTTAATGGTGTCATGTTTATTAAAATAATTACAAGCCATTATAATTGTTGACTGTAAATTTATTGTATACATCAGTTAGTCTGTATTGTGGGTTAGTATGAACTCGAAAAAATATAGTTTATTATATATTTTTTGTCTTTAATTGTTTTACTTACTTATTTATAATGAAAATTATCAAAAAAAAAAAGAAGAATGGAAATAGAATAGCTGAAAAGGAAGAAAAGAAAAACTAAATATGTTTGGATATAAAACGGAAGTATAGTGTAAATGGTGAGGTAAATGGTCATTAAAATGAAACACATTAAAAATAGATAATCACCTGTGTAATTAGAGTCCCCATAGTGTAGAGTTATTATCTAAAGTACATGTGCTACATGGTTCTTGTATAATAAAATACTAAGAAGTGGAACTAAAGTACTAAAGGAAGCAGGACAATTAAATTGTAAAGGATTTAAAGAAAAATTTATATGAATTTAAAGGGATTTGAAAAATACAAAATTTAAAAAATTTATTACTAAGTAAAGTTGTATAGTAAAATTGACAAATCGCTTAATCACTTTCTGCCTTTGTAAAAAATATAGCCCATATTTCGTTCACAATCGGTCAACTTGCTCAGTTTTTGGCAGCCTGTAGTTCAACTTGTGTACCAACAATATAACTTCTATTTAAATTCATCTCAAGCTTATATCTTCCCCTACAATTTTGGCTTGTAGTTTTTTCAATCGAATTATAAGTATAGAAAATATATAGATATTTATAACATCTTATATTGAAATCATGGCCAATGCTTACACAGTACGTATACTTAATATTAGAAAAAAAAAATAAAAAAATAATAATCATACGTCCAGTGGAACTCTTACACTATGTATCAAAATGTTGGTATACAAGTGAAACCAAAATTTACCAAATTTTTTTTTAATTCAAAATCAAAAAAAAAATTTCACAATAGCATTTAAAAGATGACGTAATTTACAACACTTTAAAATATCCCAGCAAAAAATTGTGCTTCCTCGGAAGCAGGTTTGTAAGGCAGAGAGCACTTGTATAGTGCTACCACTTCGCATGAAAGATTACATGATTTTTATATGGGATTCCTCGCGTAGAGGCTCTGCATAAGGAATCCAAAATAAGCATATTTCACAGCTTTAAAATTAACCTGATTTCATCGAATTAAATATGTGCAAACAATTGTGCACATAGATTTGAGAGCTGCTGAGAAGCAATAAAATCTTACAGTGATTGCCTAACAAGAAGCGCTGATTTTTTCTAAGTACTTCAGCACCTATACGAATAGCTTAATGTATGCCTTCCAAAATTTTTGTAAGGCAATAATTTTAGGATGCAATTAATGTAGCAGTAGAAGATGCAGTAATCATATTTATTGCTTCCAAATCCGAAATATTTTTTGCTGGGATATCTAGTTGATAGCCGGTTAGCGGGAAAAATGGTTTTCGCGAGTGCCATTTACAGATATGTTCACGATGTATTGCAGTAATTGAGACATTTGTCTATTTAAATTGAAGAATTAACGATTTATAAATTTTTTGAAAAATTTTAGATTTTTTAAAATTTATAAAGATTTTTGGTAAAATTGCAAATTTTTGGAAAAATTTATGATTGTGTAATTTTTTTTTAAATTGCATTTTTTTAAAAAAATTCAGTTGTTTGTAAAATTGTAAATTGTGAATTTTTTTTAAAAAAATTTGAAGAATTTTTTAAAAATTGTAGATGACAAATTAGAACATTATCCTAAGAGCCTAACAAGAGTCTGTCGTATAGTGCTTTAAATGGCTTTCTGTACTCCAAGATTTCGGCCTGAAATACATTACTTTTATCTGGAAGATAAAGAACGAGATTTTGATCCTAAGTATATAAGAAAAGACTCCAGACAACGATATTCATTTTAGATACTGGTGTAGTATCCATTTATCATGTAACTGTCTCTCTAATACCCTAATAAAGGCACTAAAATCATTAACATCCGTATGATGCTTTATACAGGTTGGATCAAGAATGATGGCAGCAATATTAAGACTTTTGCGTATCCTACATTTTCTTTCTCAATTACCATTGAACCTTGAATTGTCATTAACATTATGTCTTTCTCGCTCAATACTATGAATAAAACAACAAATTTTGAGATAATGAACATATTTGGAATAAAAACACTCTGCTACAAAATAACACTTTTTGTCAGAACTTGAAAAGCGACCTAATGGTTTTCACCTAAACGGGTTTAGAGGACAAAGATTTTTTTCCGTAATTTTTCAAATAAAACAATAGTTATTTTAATTTTTGATTCATATGCGCTGGGGGACAAAATACTAAAAAAGTTGTTAATGAAAAGTTTAATAACATTTATAATTTTCATCAGTTTTGCTAAGAATTAAATTTTCTTTATAAATTTTTATAAGCTTTCATATCAGAAAAGCGACTAAAATCCAAAAAGTTGATATATTTTGTAACTTACAAATGTATCAAAAATTGCACGACATTTTAAAGAGTAATCAGTTTTCATTGTAAACCCGTTAAAAGACGACCAAAAACTGACTGAGCTACAGGTCGATAAATTACGAACATCACTGAAAACGGTTTCTGAGGGTCCTCCTTTTCTACTCTAAAAATGTTGCACTAAATTTTAAGTACAAAATGATTTAACTTTATTTTTGTGCACTAATTCAAAACTTAAGACTAATACTTCATTAAAATTGATAAAAAAGATTTAATATTTTTATTATTCGAATTTGGCTCCAATAATTTGATGACGTCTAATTTATGAATATTTGGTGAGAGTATGTTTAATGAAGCTGTTTCTTGCAATGTTAAAATTTTGCACTAATTGATTTTAGTGCAGGTTTCTGCCTTTCGTGATAATGAACAAATTATCACTATTTTGTTCTAGTGAAAAAATAACCATTATCACTAAAGCTGGTGAAAAATAGTGGAAACTATTTTTTTATAATTTTATTGAGTGATAGTGCTTATTTCAATCAACATTTAGTGCACTACCCCCAACTATACATCTCATATAGTCTATGTAGTGGCATAACTATAAATTTGGAGACTGTTTTGAAAATCCAAAGAAATTACTCGTTAAGCTAATAAAACTAAAATTACAAAAATTTTAAATATGTTTAAAATTACACGTATTTAAAATCGCGGTACTAGGCCTTATGTAAATTCAATTTGTAAAAAAAATAATCGACTTTGACAGACTGTACTTTAACCTAAGTACCATGTATGTTACTACAATTCCTGTCTTCCTCTATAATTTCCATCTGTTTTTTTTTAAATTCCACCAACAATTAAGAAAATACATATTAATACGATTTTATTTATCAAACATGTTCTCTGGTCCTACAATGCGTATGATTACTATTAATAACCTCTGGTTCACTGGACCTACAGTACGTATGCTTAATATTAGTTAACTTATAATAATTATACGACTAGTCAAACAGTTATAACCTTAAGTTATATTGAAAGTTTACATACAAACATTATTTTAACCGACAGTAAAACTACTTATAAGTTAACATGTAACCAGACTTCTTTTTAATGCAGGTTAGTGAATTTATTGATGATAAGGAAAAATAATATTATTTATAAATTTAAATTCACTTCTCTTTAAATTTAATAATAGTGACAATAAATTTTAGTAAATTTCGCAGAAAATCAAATTAAGGTAATTTTCTTATAAATGTAGTTTTTGCTCTTTTTTTTTATTAAACTAAAATATTGAAACTTGATATATCTTTTACTTAAATAAATTAGGAAATTAATATTTAACTTTTTTAATTATAAATTAGTAGATTATAATTAAGGCATTTTATAACTTCCTTATACTTCATTATTAGCAACACTACAAATATTTGCAATAAATTGTCAAATATCAAATATCTTTTTATTATTACAACATTTCAACTACTACGTATATGTATGTTGATTCTAAAATTTTAATTAAAAACCAAATTACAAGATATAAAATTTCAAACACATTCCAACCCTGACACACAACAACAGCCCATGTCTTCCATTTATTTTTAATACAACCAAAAAAAAAAAAAAAAAAAACAGAAAGGATTTTACTATTCCCGCAGCAATTTACGAGAAGCAAAAAAAAAATAAACACATACAATCTACAACCACAAAAAGCACAGAGCAAGATGAACAAAAATAAAAGAAGTAATTGACGTTTACATAGACAATAATCATAAACTGACATAATTGTTACATTCACTATTTTACCCAGGAGCTTTGCGGAACATAAAATGATTGATGATGATATGAGACATTGTATCCCTTTTGTCATGCCCTCACATCACATCACACATCACATCATGGTAGCCAGCAAAGACACGAACAACACAGTCACCCATCAGATGTAGTTCAGATGTTCAAGTGTTTGTAACAGTGTGTTGCTTGCTTCTGTAGCTTCTGTATTCATCTCCTTCAGCTTCCGTTACTGGCTTTATTGGTCACATAAAGACTACAAAACTATTTTATTGATAAATTGAAATGAATTGTTGTGACCATATATAATATAATATTGTACATGAGAGTGCAAGTATGTAGGAGTGTGAGAATCTGTCAAAGTGTTATGGTATGTGTTCAGTACATAGCTTTATATGTTTTTTTATTTTTGAATGTTTGTATGTACAAAGTGCCAGTGATTGTACTTGAACTATACAATGAAATGTGAAATGAAAGAGATGAAAATGAAAATAATGTATGAAAAAATCTACCAACAATATTTTGTGACATTTAAACACTAGTGTACTAGAGTACGACTACAGATGGTTAACATTGAATGTCTGCTGCCAATGGCTCTTAGCAACAAGTACCAATAAAAAATAAATTACTAATACTCACTCATACACACACTCATACTCTTATAAGTAAATACAAGTACATACACAAAAAAAAAAAACCAAATAAAAATATTTTTTAAGCTGAAAAATATTTTATTTTTGTTTTCAACTTTTTCTTGAAATTCTTTTATTTAATATACACAAATATATTTTTGACTGCATTTGATAAAGTGTTATAAATACAATTTATAAATATTTCATAGACTTATTCAACTTTAAACTGATGGTTTTGTTGTATTTTTTTTGTTAAAAGGCTTTTTATTAAGTTTTGAAATGAAAGCTAGCTGCATATTCAACTAATGTCTTGTTTAAAATCATATTTTCTAGTGAAAACTTACACCCAAAGAAATTCTACGGTTTCGATATAGTCGCAGCCATTTTTATCCGGTTGACTGTCGCAACCAGTTTAGGACGATAGGGAAATCTACGAAAAGGCATCGTTCCAAATTTATCAAAACTTTGTAAACTCTCTGTGGTTATACCAAATTTGGTTGGTTTTTTATCTTTGGTTGGCCTTTCATCTGGGTTCAAGATTAAAATTTTAAATAAAAATTATGTAAAATCAATTAATTTCAATTGTATCTACAATATATAACTTTTGTACTATAGTTTTATTAGATTTTTCTAAAAATATTATTTTTTGAACACAAGATATTGAACCAAAAAATTGTCCTGCTGACTTAGGCAACTTTATTCAAGTATTTGACGAGAAGCCGATAATGTTGATGATTTGTTTTGTTTATAAGGAACCAAAGTAAAATAGGTAGAATTATGGACTTTAACCACAGTTTGAAATTTGCTATGGAAGAAGAGAGCCAGCGATAACTGACTTGGTTTCTGGATTACTATGAAAACAAAATACAATAATTAAGACACAGAACTTGAGATATTCTTCTTCATACTAATTATCATCTTTCTGATAAAAATGTTTATTTTAGTAATACATTGGAAGGAAAAACCTACAAGGATTTATATAATAATAGGTTTAAAACAATTTTACAATGAGTTATTTAAATTCCTTTAAATTCTGAATTGTATATATGATTTGAATCGTGCAATGGACAAGCTGTGGAAAATGCAGGATAATTTTTTTTAGATTAAATTTGTTCAATATTGATTCCATACTAGATCATGTTATGTTGAGATTTTTGGAACAAAAATTTATGTTACAGAAGCTAAGGCAATAATAACTGTAAACATAAAAATGCGAGAATTTTTTCAAAATTTTAGCTCCTATTTAGAACCATTTGTACAATACAAAATTTTTTCAAAGTATCGGTCATTGTTAGCTGTGAGTTTTTCCCATCTTTCTGGCAACATACGGGATCCGAGCCAAAAGAACTGCTCAACTTTTGAGGCCAAGAACGAATCAAGCCAATATTGGATACTATTTTCCAAAATGAAGCGTTTCCCAGAGAGACAGGTCTGTATCGATCGAAACAAACAGTTGTAGGGTGAGCCACGATTGAGACTATACAAGTGAAACAAAACTTCCCAACCACTTCACTCTAAACAGCTTTTAACAGGTATTGTATAATATATCCAAGCGTTGTCATGATGGCTGCAAATATTTTGCATTTTTCGGCCAATAATCGCTTCAAGCAAATCAGTTGTTCTCAGTACAGGTTCCCTGTGATGGTCTGGCCAGATTTCAGCTAGGATTTTTTTGTTCCTATCAAATACAGAGAATTATCTTAGCTCCATGGATATTTGGATCTTCACAACGATCTCTTCACAAACGATCTCTGAGTCCCTGTACACACTGTGAAACATTTGCTACAAAACATTTTTGCATTCGTGTCCACACAGTGAATTTTTTTACTTTTCAGTTTTTAACATTTCTGTACAGAACTCAACAAAAACTTCATGTACATGAAACAGAGAACACTTTTCCATTCGTCTTTCCCCTTTCATCAACAAACTCAAATGTTTTACAGTATGGATGAGGACTTACACTTCTTGTTATCGTAATGGATAAATTTTACATCGCAAGTAATGATTCGGTGCAAAAATGATTTTGGTGCAAAAATGACTTTTATAGCGTCTAAGCATCATTTCGGAAATGCAAAATCGTCTTTTAAGGTATTTCGTCTTCAGTTCGAATGGTACCCAATATCACTGCTTTTCGATGAATGAATTGCTGCTAGATAACCCCATAATGATTTGCAAGTTCTTGTTGATTTTCACAACAATCTTCTCGAACTAATGCCTCATTCTTGGTCTTCAAACTTTTTTGGCTTGAGTGGGCGATCTTTGTCTGTCGTGTCAAAATCACCACTTCTGAACCGCATAAACCATATGTCGCACCTTGAAACCTATGGAATACATTAACCATAAGCTTTGGAGAGTAATCGGTGTGTTTCGGGGGTACTTTTTTCAAATTAAAAAAGTAAAGTTAAACTTCGCGCATATGACACTTTGTTAGTACAAAATTCGAAATTTTCGAAGCAAAAAAAAACTTTGTTATTTACACTATAATGTTCAATAACTAAGAGAGAATAAATAGACATTCAAAAGGACATATTATCTTTAAGAAAAAAACTCGTTCAAAAGATACGCCATCTATTATAAATCCCATATTTTTATGTTATATTTCCTTAAATTTCAATTGGAACCCTTGAAACATTCTGAACAAGAAACTTTTTTAAGATAACATTTTTTCAAGGATGATACAATGCTACATCCGGTTTTGTTGAGATTTCTAGAACAAAAGTTTTTAATCTACATTACAGCAGCCAAGTCAATGGTAACTGTAGCATAATATGGTTGAGGAAGTTATATTAAGGAGGACCATAATATTGTAGAATATATTGTAATTAAATAAAAAGTATTTTATCATATCACAAACATGATTTTTATCTATATGTATTTTTATTAAACAAAACTGATTTTGCTCTAGTAAATGATCTTAGTTGATGTCGTAGACCAAACTGAGTACTTTAGATTTCACAAAATTTTATAACATTTAATTAAAATACTTCGGATGTGGGCATTAGAGAGTCCCTTAGAATTAAATTTGTTGAAATGTTGAGAAGGTACCCACTGAAAACTTTCGTAATGACCTAAAATACCACCAACAAAAATTTAAGCTTGTTCTAAGAAGGGCAACCCGTGCCGACTTAGTGATTTAGTTTTGAGGTGCATTTACATGGTGAAAAATGCATTTTTTTTAGTTTTTGTAAAAATTTTGCCATTAAATAAATACTTTTGCAATTTAGTTTAAAAGAATCGAAATGTGCACGTAATTGTCATTCTAATAAGATATAAAAGACGAAAATTGGTTAAAAAATTTTAAAGTTATTAAAAAATCGCCAGGCCATTAATGTGTCTCAGGCCACTAGAACATGAAACATAGGAACAAAATTAACATATTTTGAGAAATATGAAAATAAAAGCTTATTTTTACTTAAAATATATCCATATTTACTTGTATATGAGTTTTTGTCTTCGTAGGATATCGTTAACCTATTCGCAGGTATGACCAACAAAATAATTAAAGGCAGTTTCAAAACTCCAATTTCAAATTTTTAAAAATTTTGTTAAATAAATTTCAGAATTTGCTGATCATCACATTGGGATTTATTGAGAACGTAATAGGGAATAAAAATATGAAAAAAGTATGACAATACCTCCCATAGTTTTTCCGTACCTGCGATTTAAATTTTGCAATTTTCGAGAAAAACTAATTTTTTGGCCATATTTTGGTGAATGAGTCGAATTTTCTTATTGTTATGTCTACGGGATACTCTAATGTGGGGCATGTGGAGCTTTAGTATAACTGGACAGTAATAATAATTATGTTTAACAACCAATTTCATATGCAGCTTCAATTTGTTCATATGATTTAAATTTAAGTGACTAGAAACTGACAAAAGAAAAATTAAACTGTAAAACTTTGCTTATGTTGTAACATAAGAAAAAATATAATAAAATCTAAAGCATAAAATTTCTTTTAATAAAAAATAATCTGAAAGAAGAAAACTCAACTACTGATAACTGACATTAAGTTTTGTCTGGTGACATATTCAACATTTAATTCATTTGCACTGTATGTGTTCATAGTATATAAAAATATGTACAAAATATATAAAAGTATTATGTATGTTATACATACATATTATAACATAAATATAAATGTGTAAATGTATTTATATGAAAGATATTAAGGATTTCCATTAGTATCATTCATTGCAAAGAACCTATATATATGGGGGATTTCATGTCAAGTGAACCAACTTTTGAAATCGATGTCTTCCGATCGGGATGAAATTTGCACCAAGGTTAGCTCTATTGGATAGTAACTCAGACACAATTTTTCAACAACATCGGTCGAGAACTCTCTGAGTTATAGGGGGTAAAATTTTGACAATTTGGTCAAACAGGGGTTTTTTCTTATCCATGTAACTTATTACCTATTGTTCTTAGCAAAATGTGTTCCAAATAGTATAGATAGCTATTTCTTCGATCTTTCGAAAAAAAATATTTAAAAAAAAAAATAAAAATTTTTTAATATTTTTTTTCCGAAATCAAAAACTTTTTTGACTTTTTTTTAAAATACGCTATTTTTTTTTATTTTTTTTTTTCTTAAAATAAAGTTTAGATATTTTCCTTGAACACCTACTTGGTCGCTTAGTGGGATGCGAGTGGGATATCTATCAAAATAAATATTTTGTAACTCAAAACATAAAATTTTTGACTTTTTTTGCAAAATCAAAAACTTTGTTGACTTTTTTTTTCAAAATGGACCCTTTTTTAATCTTTTTTTTTAGGTCAAACAAAAGCTTAGATATTATCCTTGAAGACCCTTTTGGTCGCTTAGTGGGATGCGAGTGGGATATCTATCAAAATAAATATTTCTTAACTCAAGACTTACAATTTTTGACTTTTTTTTTTGCAAATACGATTTTTTTTCCAAATGGGCCCTTTTTTAAAATTTTTTTTGTAGTCAAAAGAAAGCTTAGGTCCATTCCTTTAAGATATTTTTAGTCCCTTAGTGGGATGCGAGTAGGATATCTATCAAAATAAATATTTTGTAACTCAAGATATACAATTTTTGATTTTTTGGCAAAATCAAAAACTTTTTTGACTTTTTTTTAAAATGGGCCCTTTTTGTAATTTTTTTTTTTGCTATAAAGAAAGCTTAGGCCTATTCCTTTAAGATGGTTTTGATCGCTTAGTGGGATGCGAGTGGGATATATATCAAAATAAATGTTTTGTAACTCAAGACATACAATTTTTGTGTTAAAACATTTATTTTGATAGATATCCCACTCGCATCCCACTAAGGGACTAAAAATATCTTAAAGGAATGCCTAGGTCCATTCTTTTGAGCAAAAAAAAAAATTAAAAAAGGGCCCATATTGGAAAAAAAATTTTGATTTTGCAAAATAAAATTAAAAAATTGTATGTCTTGCGTTACAAAATATTTATTTTGATAGATATCCCACTCGCATCCCACTAAGGGACTAAAAATATCTTAAAGGAATGGACCTAAGCTTTCTTTTGACTACAAAAAAAATTTTAAAAAAGGGCCCATTTGGAAAAAAAATCGTATTTGCAAAAAAAAAAGTCAAAAATTGTAAGTCTTGAGTTAAAAAATATTTATTTTGATAGATATCCCACTCGCATCCCACTAAGCGACCAAAAGGGTCTTCAAGGATAATATCTAAGCTTTTGTTTGACCTAAAAAAAAAGATTAAAAAAGGGTCCATTTTGAAAAAAAAAAGTCAACAAAGTTTTTGATTTTGCAAAAAAAGTCAAAAATTTTATGTTTTGAGTTACAAAATATTTATTTTGATAGATATCCCACTCGCATCCCACTAAGCGACCAAGTAGGTGTTCAAGGAAAATATCTAAACTTTATTTTAAGAAAAAAAAAAAAATAAAAAAAAATTGCGTATTTTAAAAAAAAGTCAAAAAAGTTTTTGATTTCGGAAAAAAAATATTAAAAATTTTTTATTTTTTTTTTAAATATTTTTTTTCGAAAGATCGAAGAAATAGCTATCTATACTATTTGGAACACATTTTGCTAAGAACAATAGGTAATAAGTTACATGGATAAGAAAAAACCCCTGTTTGACCAAATTGTCAAAATTTTACCCCCTATAACTCAGAGAGTTCTCGACCGATGTTGTTGAAAAATTGTGTCTGAGTTACTATCCAATAGAGCTAACCTTGGTGCAAATTTCATCCCGATCGGAAGACATCGATTTCAAAAGTTGGTTCACTTGACATGAAATCCCCCATATATATATGGTTTAAGTACATACCACTAACATTAAATATTTATTACTACTATCATCATATATACTTTTACATATGCAAGTATATACATTAAAAACTTATATAAGAAATTTATATATTTGAAATTATATCAAAATGTCTGGTGTTTCTGACAGTATTCTTAAGAAAAATAGAAAATTAAAATATGATAAGATTAAAAAAAATATTAAATGATTTGAAACTACAGTCATAAATAAGATAAAAATTAAATAAATTTTTTTTTAAACTCTTTTTATGAGCATTTGGTTTTTGTACATCAAATTAAAATATGATTGAGAATGAAATCAGTCAGTCATGTTTAATATTTTGTAATTTTTGTAAAAGTTTATTGTAATTATGATTTACATATACTGATAAAGAAATCTTCAATTAAGCACACATATAACACAAGGCAACAAAATCGATAAAATGTTAAAGGCTTTTTAAACCACTGCACAATTTCGATGAATTGTGGCTCCACTAGTACAAATATTGTCTAATGAATCATTCGAATAGAAAGAAGAATATTAACCACTCAATTTTATATGAAACAAAAATTTGAAATTTTGTGAAAATGAGCGAATTCACTTAATTGTGAAGAAATTCGAAAATAATCCATGGATTTTTATCATCGATATCCCATTTTGTTTCCATTACATGTGGCTTTGCGATAAAGTAATAAATATGAACCTTTACTGGCGTTTTCGATTTTTCATGATTTTTTTTAAAACAAAAAAAATTGTATTTTCACACAAAAAATATGATTTTTGCTTCAATTTGTTATTATAACTCCGAAACTACTGAGCCGATTGAAATGCAATATATATGCGAAAATTTGTACATAGCATGAGGAAAATGTTTTTAAAATTTAATAAATAAAGAACATTAACTACTAAATTTTATGTATATCAAACAAAAAACAAAAATTTTGTGAAAATGAGCGAATTCACTTCATTGTGAATGAATTCGAACAGAACCAATCGATTTTTATGATCGATATCTCATTTTATTCCTGTTACATGTGGCTTTTCGATAAAGTAATCAATCTGAAATTTTTTTGTCGTTTTCAATTTTCCATGATTTTTTTAAAACAAAAAAATTTTATATTTTCTCGTAAAAAATATATTTTTTGCTTCAATTTGTTAAGATAACTCCGAAACTACTGAGCCGATTGAAACGCAATATATATGCGAAAATTTGTACATAGCATGGGGAAAATGTGTTTAAAATTTAATAAATCGAATGAAGAACAATAACTACTCAATTTTATGTATATCAAACAAAAAACTATAATTTTGTAAAAATGAGCGAATTCACTTAATTGTGAATAAATTCGAAAAAGATCAATTGATTTTTATGCTCGATATCTCAATTTGTTCCCATTACATGTGGCTTTGTGCTAAAGTAATAAATCCGAACAATTTCTGCCGTTTTCAATTTTTCATGATTTTTTTAAAACAAAAAATTTTGTTATTTTCACGTAAAAAAAAATAATTTTTCTTATGGTTTATAGTCTTCTGAAAATTCAAATAGGTCTTTTTGCAGTTAAGATGACAAATTCTTTGTGATTCTCGAACCTTATGTCTAGCACCATTCGTCCTACGTTACTTGGCCGCCGTAGTTCTCAAGGCATAATGTTCAATGACAGAAAATTTCATCAGCTTGAACCTCTTCTTCCCTGTCGTTACATCCTCTAAATACCAGTTTTCAGTAATGACGCTATAAAGTTTCTTAGGTGGAATCTAGACAGATTTATCGCAAGTCGTATCCTTTACATATCCATATTAGGTCAGATTTTTCTGGTTTCATTTCAAGCGAGCTTTTTGTGTGAAAATAGTTTATTATTGGCCAATATGTGCATTTCAATATCACGACTGACTTCATTCATAAATTGGGAGGTTCCAGCATTGGTAAATGCATCAGTTTCGAAATTTGTTGCGCGACTTATTTTATAGCTATAATTTCGGCTAGAAACCGTCCGAATAGATATCACACCCAACCCTTTCATGTAATATTGATGCCTCAGTGCATGAAGTTTGAAACATTATTAACTTTTAATAACAATTAATTTGCAATTAAATATAAAAACTAATTACTAAATACAGGTAATAATAAAAATAATTTTATTTAAATTAATAAAACTTTTAATTGAAATGTTTCCAATATTTCCAGGAAATTTATAAAAATAAAGCAAATTTACATGCGATATTATGAAAAATTATATTATTATAATTAAAGCATTTCATTTGTGTTAAAATTATAAGTTAAAAATTAAATAAAATTTAAAAACAAAACCGAATTTCCTTGAAATTTGAAAACTAAAAAAATATTGTTTCCCATACAAGTAGCACAAAATTTTTCCCATTAAAATAAAATCAATTTTATTTATATACATAAAACACACATATACCCACCAATATGTTCATTTAAATAGAAATTCAGTTTTGTCACAAAACAAAACCAAAAAAAAAGCTTCATATTAAATCAATAAAGTCATTTATGGCAACCAAATAGTAGAACATAAATATTTGTTTAGAGACGTTTTATTTTTGCTATCTATATTTAGTTGTCTCACTGTGATAATAAAAATATAATTGCTGAATATAGAACAATTGATGATGGATAGATGACTGGACACAGACTCATTCATATACGCAACAATAACGTTTTTAATTTTTGTAAGGGCAACACTTGTGTTGCAGTCAACTGACCAAACAATTCTGCTACCCATATAATAAAACATATAAAGCCAAAGGCGCGACTTCTATGCAAAGCATTCATGAAAACGTGTCCTAAAAGCAGCAAATGGAATAACCAAATAACCAAAAATAACAGATATTTCAACATTGTTTTGCACACATTTCTACAGACGAACAAATGAATGAATGAGTGAAGGAATGAATGAATAAATGTAGGAATGTTGGTTTGAATATATGTATGAAAGCAAAGGTTTAGTGGTCTGCATTTCGTTATACCCCCCAAAAAGGACGTTAAAAAATACAAATGGAAATAAATCGAACAAACTATTAACGACCACACTCTTTGCTTATTTTTTTAACTCTAACAAATATTACAAACAAAAAAAATCATATGAACAGCAACACAAATGTTAGACGGTCTACATTTTTTCGTTCTCTGTTGTTGTTTTATTACCTGGGACAGAAAACGTACAAAAAAAAAAACAAATGACGGACATGTGTACCTGCAACACAGTCATTCATTCGTATATAAATTGTGTATTCAACATGAGTTTTGAGTTGTTGTGTTTTTATTGTTTTATACCAAAAAACAAACTGCAAAAAACTAGAGGACAAAAATCGAGCGAACGTAAAATTCTAAACTAAACAATACATAGAGTATTATAAAAATAACCAAAGGACATATGACCAGTGATATGTATGATGGCAAATGGTATCTATATAAAAACAAGTAAGAAAGTATGGTCGGTCAAGCCCGACCATATAATACCCTACACTAAGTAAAAGAGTAAAAACATTTTTTCTTTTAAAATTTCAATAATTTATATTTTTGAGTGATTTTCGGAAGTGGGGTTATATGGGGGCTATGACCAATTATGGACCGATCACCATGAAATTAGGTCGTGTGATTTATGTCTATATTAAAGTTAACTATGTTGAATTTTGTGTGTTTACCAACATTTTTAAGCGATTTATGCAAGTTAAAGTGATTTTCGGAAGCGGGTCTATATGGGAGCTATGACTAATTATGGACCGATCCTAACAAAATTTGGTGACATGAATTTTGTGTATATAAAACTTATTTGGAGCGGAATTTGTGGAGATACATATATAAATTAAACATTTATGACCGATAAAGTCCAATTTCGGGAGGACATTTGTATGGGGGCTAGGTGAAATAGTGGATCGATTTCTGCTAGCTTCAATAGACTTCGTCCTTAAGCCGAAAAAATAATATGTACCAAATTTGATCGAAATATCTTCAAAATTGCGTCCTCTGCGCACAAGGTTTACATGGACAGCCAGCCAGCCAGACGGACGGACGGACATCGCTTAATCGACTCAGAAAGTGATTCTAAGTCGATCGGTATACTTTAAGGTGGTTGTTAGACTAATATTTTTGGGCGTTACAAACATCTGCACAAATGCATAATACCCTTCCCAATATGGTGGTGTAGGTTATAAAAATTGTAGAAACGAGTGGTAGTGTAGCAACATGGTGCATGTCTAAGGCGACTACAGTTTACACTTATATGCCAGCATTAGTGTTACTATTCGGGGTAATCGCAAATGATCAACCTATTACCGATTGAAATATCTAAAACAAATTATTCTGGGTTCATATAGAATGCGCCTATGACCTATTGAAATGTCAGCAAAATGTTGACAAAATAATTATTGGCCAATACTCTGCATTTTATCTAATTAAGTTGACTTCAAAATGCGGAATTTTTTTAAATATTTTCTTTTATTTTGAAACATTTGTACAATATAAATTTATTCAAAGTATTGGCCGTTGCTAGCTATGATCATTTCCCATTTTTCTGCCAACATTTGGATTCAGAGCACAAAAAAACATCTCATTTTTTTAGGCCAAGAACGAATCAAGCCAATTTTGGCTACTCTGTTCTGAAGTGAATCGTATCCCAGAGAAAGCGTTCTGAACCGAACGAAACCAATATTTGTCGGACGGGGCAAGGTCTGGACTATATGGCTGCTGAGGCAAAACTTTCCAATCACTTCATTCTAAATACTTTTTAACAGGTATTGCAACATTTGTCCGAGCTTTGTCTTGATGGAATATTACGGTTTCATATCAGGCAACATATTCTGGGCGGTATTCGGCAAATTCTCGCATTCAACGAGTTAGTTACGTTCGGTACAGGTTCCCTGTGATGGTCTGGCCAGATTTCAACAGCTCCTAATAAGTAGGACCCTTTTGCTCCTACCAAATGCAGAGCGTTACCTTAACGCCATGGGTATTTGTTTTTGGAATCAATCCAGGCTTCACATGCCATCACTTATGATTCAGGTTATCGCAATGGATCCATTTTTAATCGCAATTAATAATTCGGTGCAAAAAATATTTTATTTTATAACGTTAAAACATCATTTCAGTCTCTCAATTTCAATTCGTATGGTACCTAATTTCCCTGCTTTTGGATGAATCCTGCTCCTTACACGCATTTTGAAATTGCCATTTGAATAGCTCCCAATGATTTGACAAGCTATTGTGGAGTTTTATAGCAATCTTTGTGGAGGAATGCCTCCAATTCTTGGCCTTCAAACATGTTTGGCTAGCCAAACTCTTCCGTGTCAAATTCACTACTTCTGAACCACACAAACCCGACAATTTTGGCAGTAGTTATTAAAGAGTTAACAATATCCTGGCATTAAAAAATTACAGTGAAACTGTTATTCCTGCATATACAAATGACCCTGCTTTCGGATGAATCCAGCTCCTCACAAACATTTTGAAATTTCTGTTTGAATAGCTTCCAATGATTTGACAAGATCTTGTTGAGTTTTACAGCAAGCTTCATGGTGTAATGCCTCCAATTCTTAGTCTTCGAACATGTTAGACTAGCCAGGGCTATCTTTGTCTTCCGTATCAAATTCACCACTTCTGAACCACACAAACTAGACAAATTTGACAGTAGTTATTAAATAGTTAGCAATACCCTGGCATTATAAAATTACAATGAAACTGTTTTACCTGCATATACCTCAATGAAAATCCAACCATAGTAGCGTCCTGATTTTAATTGTTGGTTTTAGTCATATCATCTTTATTTCCTCTCGTTCTTTCCTTGAGCTCGAATATTCAAAATAATGCAAATTTTGCATAAACAAGCAGTAACAGTAACACAGAATTTTACTGTAGTGTACACCAGCAGACAATAAGAAAAATAATGGGAAGCAAATAGTAACATGTTGTTTTCTTTTCTTTAGCATATTTTTCTATTTGGAGGTTGTTTAAATGTAGAAGAGCTAGTAGTAGTAGTGGTACATTAGGATGGCCAAAAAAAGCTTGTCAATGTTCTCAACTAAAGCGAATGATTATAAAGATGTTTAAATGATTTGCAAAAATGTTAGATTTTGCGTTTGTTAAGTTGATTAAAAACACAAAAAAGTAGTTTTTTACGGTATTTATGATATTTTCGTAATTTATAACAGAAGGCTCAATTTTAGATGCACACAAAGAGTCTTTAAAAGATTTTCTGATTTTTCATATATAAATTTTTATATGAACGGAAATACGAGTTATTGTTCACAAACGTTTCCCATTTCATAAACTTTTATTTAAAAGTTTGATCAAATAAAAAATTATTTTAATTTTTCGGAATTTAAAATTTATCCCGGATTGACAAGGACTTGAGGGGAACGAAACTGACACAAAACAAATCATAGTTATAAAGAGCAATATGTTACTAGTTTTTTGGTTCCATACCAAATGGAGTCTCCTAATGTTTTTATGTATTCTAGGTATGTTCATATGTTTGTATGATTTATATATGTATGTATATATGGGAATGTTGTCACATGTGTCACAAATTGCATCAGGTAAACTAAATGTACGTATGTATGTCTGAATTGCCATTGTATACATATTGTTAGAAGGTATGAAATACTAAACATTGTCCACATTATTTTAGTTTAATTGTTGACAACACGGTCATACATACGAGGTTGAGGGTTTTGTTCCACAATTATTTTGATGGTGAATATACCAGCAAACAGATTCTCGTAATATAAAAACTTTAATATAATTAAATCGAATGTTATTGTTTACGATTTCCTGATCTGAACCCAATAGCAATTATGATCATAAAAGAAAAAATAGTTGGCAGAGTTGATATTTTAATTTCAGTTATATTTCACACTCCTTTGTGCAAACGTTATAAGTCCAATTTCATAAACGTTACATCAGACATAAAAAACGTTCTAACATCTATTGTTTTAAATATAAAAAGAGAAATCAAAAATTATGAATCGTCGCACAGTTGCGCAATTTTAGTTTTCTCATAGCAAAATTCATAACATTTGAACCAAATGAGATAATTCAAAAATTTAAAAGGCATATAATAGACAATTGATCAGCCTATGAAATGAGTGTTTGGAAGGGGTTCTTCGCCTTTTAGGTTCCTTTTTATGGGTTAGAAAAGTTGAAATTTGTGAAAAAATCAATGTTATGGGTAAAAAAAGTCAAATATAATATTTTTTAAAATTTTTATAATTTAAAATTATTCCAGAAAAGATTTAAATTCTTTATTTTTTTTAATTTTTCAATTGTTTGTAAAATATTCCAGAAAAGATTAAAATTTTTTTTTAATTATTTTTAATTTTTTTATAAAATATTGCTCGTAATCCGTACAAAGAAGGACACTACAAAGTATATACGTCCATGTCCTTCTGTCGGTCTGTATGTTGAAACCTCATGCAGTGCTAAGAAAGTGGATCGTGTAAAATTTGAAGACTTTCACAATTAATCCAATCCAAACCATTTCCAGGGAAACTATGTAAAGTGATAAGAGAGCTATGCCGACCAAAGTTTGAAAAATCTCGGAATTATAGTTCCCATGATAATCTATGTATTTACTTTTTATGGGAGGTGACTCACACCCTGTTCCGATCCTTCCCTTTTTTGGTTAAACTTCATGTCATGATATGAAATTGATTCATCTAAAGATATTCACAATTATAGTACTCCAGATATTCGAAAATAACTATTTCCATTGTATGATAGGTGCCACACTCACTAATCCAATCCCGCCCATTTTCACCCAAACTCCGTACAGTAACAAGGATTTGATTTATAAAAAGTTTAGATACTTTTACAGTTATAGTTCTCCAGATATTCGAAAATAACTATTTCCATTGTATGGGAAGTGCCATGCCCACTTGAAATTTCAAAATAATGAGTAGCGTATTGTGCCTACCAGATATAGATGAACATACAGTCAAAATTTCAAGATGAGCTGTCGATTGGTTTGGGCGCCTATAAATAACAGAATAACAAACAAATAAACCGACATCCATTAATTTGTATACCCTTGACCTTCGTGAGTAAGGTATACATATATAAGTTCGTCATTCCGTTTGTAATTTCCACAACATAATTTTCTGACCCTATAAAGTATATATATTCTTGATCCTTATAGATAGCGGAATCGATTAAGCCATGTCCATCTGTCTGTCAGTTGAAATCAACTTTCCGAAGCCCACAAATAACTTACATACACGACTCATACATCAGTATCACCGAAATTCTTCGGGATCAAGAAAATAGGTCCAATAGCTGAGATATAAGGAAAAAACCAGGACAACCTCGATTTTTACCTATTTTTTGACCTATATCTTGATTACTAAGTCATTAATATAGACAATATGAATATCTATTGATAGATATTACATAGACCTTTGCAACGACGTATAAAAGACCATAGTAAGTTGGACCTACAATGGGTCAAAATCTTAGAAAATATTTTTTAACCCGATTTTTTTCACCAAAAGTTTTTTTTCGCTAAATATTAAAAAAAAATTGAAAAAAAAATAAAAATTGAAAATTTAAAAAAAAAAAAATTTAATTTAAAAAACAATTTGAAATTTTTTCCCAAAAAATGAAAAAAACAAAAATTTTTTTTGGGTACCTAAAAATATTTAAAATTTTTATTTTGAAGTATAATTTGGTGAAGGATATGGATATCCAATAATAGATATTTCAAAGACATTTGTAACTGTGCAAAGTAAGTCGGACCTAAAATGGGTCAAAATCGGGAAATAATTTTTTACCCCCGAATTTTTTTTCACCAAAAAAATTTTGTTTTTTTTAAATTTAAAAAAAGTTTAAAAAAAATTATTTTTTTCTAATAAATAAAAAAAGTTTTTTTATATTTTGTTTTCTAAAAATATTTAAAATTTTTATTTCAAAGTATAATTTGGTATATAAGATTCGGAACAGTCGAATATAGCTCTCTTACTTGTTTTTTAGTTGACTGATTATGGCTAGAAAATAATAAACGAAAATATTAGTGAAGATTTCATTTAAAATTTAAAGTAGAGCATGTGCTGGGTTATAAGTGTGTTTGCAGATGAGTTGAGGTTAAAATTTACTACATATATACAGTGACAATATTATTGTTTAGACACAAAGCACTAGCTGATATTCTTCTACTGGGATTCAGTATAAAAAGTTAATTTTTTTTTTGTAACAAAATAATAACAGTATCTATAATTTAATACCACATTAATAATATGTGGCTAAAAATACTTAACAGCCTTATGTTTTATGTGGTTTTGTCAAGGTAAAAATTTATGGTTTTATTTAAAAAGAAAAATACTTAATACAAAACCAGCTTCAAAAAAATTAACTAATAAACTTCTAAAATGCATGTTGATCTAAACCACAATGTTTATTATAATTCTAACATTAAAATAATAAACATGTTTAAACATATTTCTATACATATGTGTGATGTATGTAACCAAAATAAAAATGATAAATTGACAGTTTAACAAACATGAAATTTGTTGTAAAATTTCTAAATAATGAGAAATTTTTACAATAATACAATATTATAAAACTGAAACATGCACAAAATACTTACTAACAACCAACATAAACAATTAGGTGTCATATGACAAGTACACACGTATGGGTTGTGTCATTTTACAAACAAATGCTGTCATAAAATAATGAATTAAGCAAATGAGTGACTGAGTGAATGAATGAATGCATGATGTGATGTGAAGTGAAGTGTAATGAAATGTTGTAAAATGGAACTGAACTAAACAGCACAGAACTCAATTTGAATAGAATGTAAATGAAATTTTGAAGTGTGAAAATTTTATTATCAAACCATCAATTGCATCAATGTACAAAAGAAGAACAAATATGTATAACAAAACTACAGGTTAAATACATACCAGTAGCAAAGGGTTTGCATAATGAAATATTAAACAATTTATGCTAGGACAATGTATAAAATTTCATTCATAAGAAAATTATTATTATTTAGCATTAATAATTTTAGTCTTCTTTTAACTGTAACTTGACATATGGCCTGAGTATTAATTAGGTTTATTTTACCTTTGGTTTTATGCCTTCAAATTTTATTGACACAAATTTTGAAATTTAATCAGAATTGTTTCATGAAATTCAATATAGAACATACATATTTCATTTATAAGATTAGATTAAAATAAACTATTCTCATGAAATAAGTACATAGTTTCCAATAGTTATTTTGTGGTTAAATTGGTTATAAATTATGTATGCTTTAGAATTTTCTTAAGACTTGTTTGTGTCCATATAAAAATGCTGATTATTTTATAATTTAATAATTTTATGTTCTAATTGAGATGCAAGCTTGTGTTAAATGCGTATGCCATATATATACTCATGGCAAATTGCAATTATTAATTATTTTCAATTTATTAAGAAATTTCAATTATTCAATTTATATACAATAACTACTGGTCTATTAATTTATTAAATGCTATAATTACATAAATTATTTGATAATAACTGGAATTTCTAAATTAATATGAAAGCTGAAAGCAGAATTATAAAATTAATTGATGTTGAATGCCAGAAAATTGTTAATTTGTTGTTGTTTTTTTTGTTGCTAAAAATTGTTATAAGAAACATTTAGTTATATGAGGAAAATCACAAATGTGGGAGAATTTTACAACAAATATTTAATTTTTTCATATAAAATTTGTTTATGTCCAATATTTTACAATGGGTCAATTCACAAGGTCTCTTATCATGTCATATTGTCATAATGTCCTAATATTTCACAATGCTTTTTATTGTTTTTCAAGTAAAAAGTGTCTAAAATAATAGTACTCTGTATGCTATGTTTATTGTGTTATCGTAACCAACCAGTAGAGACCTTTGCCGAATGCCTAAGTGTCGGCTAAGCCGAGCTGCCGAGTCGAGATATATTAAGACATTATGACAATATGACTGATAAGAGACCTTGTGAATTGACCAAATATAATTTCATAGTACACAAAACTAATTTTTGCAAAATTTTATCAGGATTGCCTGATGGTCAACATATTAAAATCTTCTCAAACAATATTCTCTGGGGAACATTTGTATTGGGTATAGGTGAAATCATGGACCGATAATGCCTATTTTTAATACCAAACAAACCTTAAAATTTCAGCCCTCCTTTCTTTGAGACCCACTCGTGTTTTAAACTGACAGACAGACGGACGGACATAGCTAGATCGTTTTAAAGTATTATGGGACCCATAAGATATACACTTTTTTGGGTCTGCGATGAGTATTTCCATATGTTATAAACGGAATAACAAAATCAATATACAACTCATTTTTTTGATGGTGATTCAGAAATCTCTAGAAATTATCAGCCTGTTTTAAAATATTTATTTAATATTTAATACGAGTAACTTTTAAAATACACCGAAAAGAACTATTTTTAATTTTATATTTATATTTAGATATCAGTTAATATTAGAAGTAATTCGTAATGATTTGCAAACAAATAATTATATAAATTTAAATGCACAGTGTTTTAGAAGGTACGGTGTTTCAGTCTCCTGAAGAGTAGATATAAGAACTATGCACAAGTATTTGGTATTATTAAACCATAGGACTAGATAAATAACATTTTAAAGAAAACTAATAATTGAGTTATATTCGGTAGTGCTAAATCTTATATACACAGAGAAAACAGATTCGTGATAGCAACCGAATTTGTTGCCAATCGAATGATTCTACATTAGTGACCGAATTTCACAGTTGTGGCTATAGAATTTTAAAAGGGTTAACAAAAGTTTGGTTGCTTTAATTGAAATTCTTCTTTGTCAATTGTCTTTCTGTTGATAGAACCGACAAATTCTATGTGTACAACCGAATCATTCGATTGGCAACAAATTCGGTTGCTATCACGAATCTGTATCCTATGTGTACCCTTCACCAAAGTATACTTTTAGATAATGATTAAAAATATTTGTTGGTGAAAAAACAATGCTATCTATATCTATCTTCATCCCAGAGAAAGTGTTCTTCATCGATCGAAACAAATAGTAGTCGGACAGGCTAAGGTCTGCATTATAAGGCAGGTGAGGAATAACTTTCCAACCACTTCATTCTAAATAGTTTTTAAGATGTATTTTAACATGGGACCGAGTGTTGTCCTGATGTAATATTACGCTTTCATGTCTGGCCGCATATTGTGGGCATTTTTTCGGCCAATGCTCTCTTCAAACGAGTCTGTTGCATTCGGTATAGGTTTCCGGTGATTGTCTGGTCAGACTTCAGCAGCTCATAATAGATATGACCCTTTTGCTCCAACCAAACTTTAGCGCCATGGATATTTGGCCTTGGAGTCGATTTGGTTGGTCGGCTGGGCCTCCCATACGAACCCTTACGCTGCTGGTAATGTATCCATTATTCGGTGCAAAACTGATTTTCTTTTATGGCCTTCAGGCATCTTTTTGGACATGCAAAAACCTATATAGGCTTCAATTCGCATGGTACCCAATTTTCCTTGATTTTGGGTGAATACAGCTGCTCGAAAATGTTTTGAAATTTCTGCGTGAGTATCTCCCAATTATTTTGCAAGCTCTTGTTGGATATGACAACAATCTTCATGGAGTATTGCCTCCAATTCTTGGTCTTCTTTTTCGGGTGGCCTGGGCGATATTTGCTTGCCGTATCAAAATCATTCTTCTGAACAGAAACATATGGAACACATCCACCATTTGAGCATTGTTGAGCAATCGCTTTTTTTCAAATTAAAGAAGTTAATCAAAACACCCCTCATCGAAAATGTCGAAGCAAATAAATTTTTGTTGTTTACACTATAATTTCACCAACATATTGAGACTTTTTGATTGGAACAGAACAGCGACCTTATAATTCTGAAAGGGCATGTTGATTAGATCATATTTGTAGTTGTATAAAGTTATAGTCCAGCTGGTCTGCATTTTTTTCTAGTGGGTCAAAGTTTTAATTTTTTGATCGAAGGTAGCATTATACTAACTGAAAAAAGTGTTGTAAGTTAATATCTGAGAGAATTCTTATTGTCAGAGTTATATTGTGAAATCTTATGGTTATCATTTTTGTGGAAGATTTTAACTCCCTATCACTTATCTTTAGGGGTCAAATTGACCCATTTTTTGAGAAAATCTAAAAACGCCCTTTCAAAAAGGACATTTAAGGATTAAAATATTCCACAAAACTTTTTGCCATACAATTTTATTGGGGGTCACCAAAGACACAAAAGTTGTAAATAGAGCCCTTTACGATTAATTAGCAAAATTACACGCCATATCGGGTCTCACATTTTTTTTAAAATATCTCCAAAAATCCAAGCATGATCCGATTGATCCGAAATTTAAAATGTAAATAGTCCATAAGGAGATCTAGAAAAAAAGTAAACATATGTAAGTTATCTCTTTTAGTTCAAGAGATATTTAGGTTTATTTATTTATTTTTTTTAATTCTGCTTGATCTTTTTTTGGTTTTTTAGATATGGCGGGCCTACAAAGGTTCGAACTTTTTTTTTAAAATATTATCTATATTTGCTATAAAATTTCGAAAACAATAAAATTAACATACTAGCAGTTATCTCATCCCTATAAAAAGTTGCACGCATCCAAAGTTGGAACATGAAAAAATGGCCATATTTTTACGTTTCTTGGTTTTTTGCTTATATCTTAACTAATTGTCTGCCAATTTTCTCAATTTTAAATAGTAACCGAACCGGGACTATAGCGGATATATTGATGTATATCCGCTAAACATATTTCTCTTAAAATTTCAATAATTTTTTATGGGAGCTATGACCAATTATTGAAATTATGTACTATTGTGATTTATGTCTGTACGAAAATTATTTACATATCGAGCCCTTAGCGCCAAATTATCGTAATCGACATTTTTAAAATATTTGTTTTATTGCAGAAATTAAAATTTTAATGTTTTAGCGTTCTCAGAATATCAAAATTGTTAATAACATCAAAAATATAAGGGGTAAGACTTTATAGTAAGTCAATGTTTATATTTTACAGACAATGAATTTTATCGTAAGCTACACCCAGTGGTATAGAAAAAAAAGAGGGAAATAAATCTGTAACTTCTAAATGTTGAGATTAGTTTGAATGAAATTTCACATGCGCAAAGAAGAAGTGTTCTCGAGTTTGAAGGTGGACCTCATTTGCCCATCAGGGCCGCGACCAAGGGTCCTCAAAGTAGGACACCTCTGGTATGTTACATTTTTAAAACGATATTAATTCTTGGTTTGAGTTCCGCTTTCAAAAAAATTATACATATAGAATCTTCTCATCGAGCACTACAAAAAAATCTAGTCGTAGCTATCAATTATCTATTATAGCTTAGGAGATTAAATTGTCAACATTTTTACCCACCCTACTCCAGTTTTTTGAAAACAGCGTATCCAAATATTTACCGATTTTCTCCAGTTTTCCTTTATTGGAGTAACAGCACATGTATGTATCAAATGGAAAAAGAATTGTTTAAAAATAATGACTAAGTCCAAAGTTATATGCATTTGAATTTAAAAATTTTAAAAAGGCGATTTTTCGCTAATTTTTTGGGAAAAAATAATTTTTTTTCTTTCTGAGTTATCGCAAAAAATTTCTAAGAGGATGTATAAGGAATTTTTACTTTCTGAAAGCTAAGTTCTCATGAAATATTTTAAAGGAAAACAAATTTCAAAATTGTTGTTACCGAGGGGTCCTTTCCAGGTCCTTTCAAAAAACACCTATTTTTTATGTAAAATAAAATTTTAGGGTAAAAATTCTAAAATCGCATATTCGATATCAAAATATAGTAACCTATTTTAGGTGGCCTAATATGTTTCTAATTATTTTGTAAAGGGCTCCGATAACCCCGACCCTGGTATGGATATTATAGCCAAAAAACTAAAAATTCCCATTTTTGGATTTTTTCAACACTTTTTTTGGGAATTGCGGGCTTGCTGAAAATAAATTTCAAAATTCGTTTTTATTTTTCCATTTTAAATAGAAAAATCTACGTAACTGTGAAATTTCATTAAAAACTATTCATAAAAAATAAAAATTTAATTTCAATTCGAAATATGTTTATCTATGCAAAAATTCAATAAAAAATTTTTTTTGTCATATTTTTCAATAAAGTATTCCATGAATTTTTAATGGTCAAAAGTTATAAATATTTTTGAAAAATAAGCAAATAGCTTGAACGAAGTTATATTATATCGCATCATAACATTTTTAATTCTATGTATAAATTTCAAAATAATCAAATAAACCTTCACCCTGTAAAATTTGTGTTTTGTCGCTTACAATAATTTGGCGCTAAAGGCTCGATATGGTGTAGGGTGTAGGGTAGTAAAATTAAGTGAATTCATTTGGGATTTTCACACCTTGGTAATAAACAATACATTTTTATTAATATTCATATTCATCTTCACAAACAAGTTGATTGGCATTGTTGTGTTTATTAAAAGCTTTGTTAACACTTTAAAATCCAACCACACAACCATACAAGTTGTATAAGGCCTACTAAGTATTTTTATAAATATTACTGAGAGTATTAAGTATGTGTGTTCAGGTTTTTTCTTTTTTAAATTTATATATTAAAACCATACAATAAAGCCATTATTGTATTTTAATAAATTATTTATTAACCCACGTATAGATGAGTAATTTTCCAATTTGGTGTTGTTGTTTTTTTTTATTTATTTCTAAAGCCATTAACAAAAATTGTTTGTTAGCAGGAAACAGCAACAACATCCCCAACAGATGGCCTAGTTTATTTTTAATTTTCGTTATAAATTTGTTCTACTATATAGTGGTTTTTTACATACACACACACACACACAGCACACACACTCATACAGAATATTAAATACATATACATATAAATTTGGCCAAAAAATTTATAAAACACGAGTCCTTGCTTGAGTATTTTATATCTAACTGCGTGTTAGGGTTTTATGCAGAGTGTTACGAGTGTTGGTGTATTAAATGTATGAATGTCCTTTAAACAAAATAATTTATATACCTAAACAATGTATTTTCATTTTTTTTAAATTTTTTTGTATTGTAGTTGTTGTTTTTGTTGTTGCTGCTGATAGTTAGTTTGTTTAAAATAAACTCTAGAGAGTGTGTGGCGTATAATGTGTGTGTGTGTGTGTGTGTGGAGTGTGGCTATGCTAACTATGAGATATAAAACATGGTGGTCCTTTAGAGAATTTTATCATTTCAGCCGTTGTTTTGTTTTTCTATTCCCCCAAACACACATCTACACTTTTACACGCACAAGGATATTTTAATATATTTATGTATGTGTGTTGTTTTATTATTCCTCTAGAGTGTTATATATGCAAATTAAGTCACTAGTTTGTTTTTATTCTACATTCTATATATTTCTTTTTTTTCATTTTTTTTTGGTGTATATTGTGCGAACAATGTTTTTCTTTATTTTTTTTCCTAGTGTCCTTTATTTTTTGTCAGTTACTAACTGTTTACTTTTAGTTATGAGCGTATAGTGACTATTTATGCTCATATTTTTATAATGAGTTTGGGTTTCTTTTATTATTTTCTCTTGTTTATTTTTTTTTCTGCAATATAAAGGTTCCTTTTGTATTTAGAACACTTGTTGGTTTTCGCAGGAAGCAGGATAGTTACAGTGTATAGGACATACGGTTTGCAACATATTTTAAGTGGTTTTGGAGGTTACATTATATTCTAAAGGATTGTTTATTTATGTATGTATGTACTTTTTGGCGTAGTGTGAAAAGGATTAATAGAAATTTTATCTGATTTGCATAAAATTTAAAAAAAATATATAGAAAATATTTTCAACAAGGAAACAAAAAAGTTGTAAATTTTGATTAATGGGCAATATGCTAGTTTTATTATAGTTATTTATTTTTAAATAATAGTTTAATATGGGACTACAGATTTTGATAAGGTGTTCAAAGTCTTAATTCCCTCCAGGAGTAAGTTGTAGGTTCCATGGGTACACGCAGAGAAAAAATATAATTGGGCATGGTTACTGTAACCATTTAGATAGTGTTACAAGATTTTTAACAATATTACGGTCACAGTAACAATTTACATGATTGTGGTAACCATAATATGGTTAATTTATGATTCACATGATTGTATCAACCATATATATGGTTACAGTAAGCAAATATATGTTTGTGACAACCATATTTATGATGAATAATTTTATCATAATATTTTGTTCTCAGATTATGATAAGCTTTAAGCCGAGAGCAACATAATATGATAAGTCCTTCATCATATGAATGGTTGTCACAAACATATATTTGTTTACTGTAACCATATATATGGTTGATATAATCATGTGAATCATAAATTAACCATATTATGGTTACCACAATCATGTAAATGGTTACTGTGACTATAATATTGTTAAAAAACTTGTAACAATATTGAAATGGTTACAGTAACCATGCCCAACCATATTTTTTCTCTGCGTGTAGCCACTCTTCAAGCAGCTCACTTGGGTCCATTCAAAACTGATCCCATTGTGATAAAGTTGTAACCATCCTCCACTTTTTTATTTCCCGGGAAATCCGGATTCATTTTGAAATTTCCCGGGATCCCGGGAATTCCGTCTAGAACTAATTATTCTATTTTAAGAATGTAGACTTTGTTAAAAATCTAAAAAAATGTTTTTGATACAAATAAAAAAATCTCCAAAAAGTTTATTATAAAAATATAAATTGACTCGATTTCTAATTTTGGTTATATACAAGATTGTCGCCATTTGTCGAAATGGCTTCAATTTCCATTAGATTTTGTTCTACCTCCGTTAGATTCCAATTAATTTTTGTTAATTCGCCAAAAATTTATTTCGATCGGAATAGAATTCTGTGACAGCCCTGAACATTCACGAGTTTTTGGAATATTTTGAATAATGAACTAGTTATTGGTCTATTTGGTTTAAATCTTCTTTCTTGCATGAATCTTATGCATTTGTTTTGGAGCTTTAAGCATCTTTTAGAGAAAATCATGTCAATTTTCGCAAAATTTCCAGGGAATTCGCGTGAAAAACTCTAGTTCTGGTGTATTTTGTGACGAACTTGGGATAGGTATCCCAAACCGTCTTCAAGGTAGCTTGAAATATACTACATGTCAAAAAAATGCGCTGCAGTATTGGTATTTTTGTCAATATCAAGGCGACAATTCTCTCAGTGTCTATACAACTTCATCTTCATTAGTCACGTAATGTAAGAATGCTCTGTATGTAATGTCTATCGGACAATACTTTAGTTTGGCGACTACTATGGCAATGAACAGGCAGACGGATCCAGATGGGCTGAAATAAGAAATTTCCCCCCAAAACCGAAAAATTTTCTATTTAAAAAATGGTTTACCGCGTTTGATTTAGCCAGACTGGGATCTGCTTTGGATATATCCAAGACGGTTTCAGTAGTAGTATGGTCAAGTTATTAATGCTCTCTTTTAACGAAAAACTAACTCTGCAACTCATAATCCGTAATAGAAGGGCTATACCAAGTTTGCTGGCAGTATGAAGAGATGACCTGTATTCTAGGCAAACATAAAAGTCGCCTTGGACTCCCCTTTAACGACCATTGTCGTAGTTTCAACAACAGAGAAAATGAGGAAACAACTTTCCACCTTGGCGCATATTTAAGGGAAATCTTACTAAAATAGAAGATACATTTTTCAAAATATCCTTTGTTCAAAAAACTATCTACGATTTATTAGCTTTTCAACCTAAAAATCCAATAGATATAATTATCAAGGATACATATCCGTCATTTATTCTCACTTAGTAACTGAAAATTATAGTGTAAAGAACAACGTTTTTTCCGCTTCGAAAATGTCGAATTTTGTGCCATCAAAATGCCATATGCGGAAAGTTTTGCTTTACTTCTCTAACTTGAAAAAAAGAGCCGCTGATGCACACCGATTACTCTACAAAGCTTATGATTAATGCGTTCCATCTGTTTCAATGGTTTATTCGATTAAAAAGTGTTGATTTTGACACGGAAGACAAAGATCACCCAGGCCAGCCAAAAAAGTTTGACCAAGACCGAGATTTGGAGGAATTACTATAAGAAGATTGTTGCCAAACTCAACAAGAGCTTGCAAAATCATTGGGAGCTACACGAACAGCAATTTAAAAATATTTCCGAGTAGTAGGATTCATCTAAAAGCAGGGAAATTGAAGCTGAGAGACCTTGAAGGATTGATTTTGATTTTGAAGAAAATATTTTTTGCATCGAATTATTAGTTGCGATAAAAAATGGATCCATTACGATAACCGGAAGCGTAAGAGATCGTATGTGAAGCCCAGCCAATCAGCTGAATCGACACCAAAGCAAAATATCCATGCCGCTATAGCAATTCTCTGTGTTTGGTGGGATCAAAAGGGTCCTACTTATTACAAGATGCAGAAATCTGACCAGACAATCATAGGAAACCTATACCGAATGCAACTGATTCGAGCATTGGCCGAAAACGCCCAGAATATTCCATCATGACAACGCTCGGCCACATGTTTCAATAAAATCTAATTATAATGAAGTGGTTGGGAATCTTCACCTCACCAGTCTTATAGTCCAGACCTTACCGCTTCCGACTACTATTTGTTTCAATCGATGCAGAATGCTCTCTCTGGGATTGCTCACTTCGATTCGTTTGATTCATTATGGAAAAAGTGGATGGAAAAGAAGAGGAAATAAGTGGTTGAGAAGCTTCACCTCACCAGTCTTATAGTCCAGAAGTCACCCCTTCCGCTTTCATAGATTTTTTTCATAAAATTTGGTTTTAGGTAAATTTTTTTATTTTAGTTTTTTGAGAATTGAAAACTTGCAAAGCTAATTTGAGGTTACTACATAACCTCAAATTTCCCCTACATTTTACATTACTGAAATTTGCTAAATTGTTCCTACTTTTCCCTTTTTTTGTAAAAAATAATTCATATTTTTTCTGCCATCTCTTGTGTTGGGTCTTTAAACTTTCTATTAGGAACATTTTTATTTTAAGAATTTTTCTCTGGCTTTGTTTTCGCTCAACTGACTTGTTTGTTTTCTAACAAGTATAAATATATAGTTAGTTAGTAAGTAGGTACTTGTTAGCCCAGGCATCCATACAAAATTGAGACTTTTCTGGCAGAAAATGTATTTATACACACTCACACACACACACACTCTTCCCAAGTTATATATCCATGAATGGAAACAAAAAAATCAAATGGTTTATTTTTCCGCATTGCTGCAACATTTTATACCAACAAAAGCCATAGTGTTTGATTGTTAAAAAATAAAATGTTAAAGTGAAGGAGAGAACAAAAACCAAAAAAAAAAATAACATTTAAGAAAAGTCAAATTGACTTTGTTACCTTACATTGTTATCACAAGTTTCAGAAAAAATAAAAGAAAAAAAGAAACAACAACGAAAATTAAAAGAGTAGTAGTAAACGTGTGTGTGATTGTGTAAATGAACATTATAGCTGAAGGCATTTTTTGAAAGTCATACACAAACTATAAACTGCTGAACAAGAGACCATTCTTTTTTATTTTTTGGGGGGTTTCTTGTAATTTTAGCCTTTTCAAAAATATACTTTGTTGTTGTTATTGTAACTGCTGCTACTGCTCTTGGTGTATTTGGTTAATAAGCTTTTTGGTCTCCTGTGACGGTTTAACAAACAAATTTATGCCCAAGTTTTAGAAATTTATAGGAATAAAAAGAGTGTGTTTGAGTTAAGGTCGACTTAATTTGCTTGATTTTAAAGAATTGATTTTAACAAATCCCTGGGTAAGATCCAGAAAATTAAAAATAAAGGAAAAATGTTTTAGAATGTTGTAAAAAGGTCTTTAGGGAGATGTGTACGAGTGCGTTTAGCTGTGTGAGAAGAAATAAGAAATTTAAATTTCATATTAAATTTAATATTTTAGGGAAAATATTTATAACTAATGAGGTAGTTTTATTCCAGTTTTAAGCTAAATGTTACTTTAACAATTAATAATAATGCATTAAAATTATACAATGCCTGATATAAGACATCTCGCTATGTTTTTCCGTTATTTGTTAACTCACTAAATAAGAAAAGATATGGAAAACTTTATATTTTTATATGAAAACTGAGAATCGTATTGGGTGTAGAACTTAAAAATGTGGGATATTTTAAAATTTTTAACTTTTATTTTGAAATATTTGTACAATATATATTTATTCAAAGTATTGGCCTTTGATAGCTTTGAGGTTTTCCCATCTCTCTGGCAAAATAAGGATTCCGAGCCAAAAGAAGTGCTCATCTTTTGAGGCCAAGAATGAATTAAGCCAATATACTCTGTTTCAAAGAGAAGCGTATCCCAAAGAGTGCGTTCGACATCGATCGAAACAAATAGTAGTCTGTACTATAATGCGGGTGAGGCAAAACTTCCCAAATACTTCGTTCTAAATACATTTTAACAGCTATTTCAACATGTGGCCGAGCTCTATCATGATGGAATATCAAGGTTTCATTTGCTTCAAACGAATCAGTTGCGTTCGCTATAGGTTCCCTGTGATGGTCTGGTCAGACTTCAGCAACTCATAATAAATAGGACCCTTTTGCTCCTTCGAAATACAGAGCATTGCCATTAATGTTTGGCAATTTGGCCGGGTTTCACGTACGATCTCTTACACTTCGGGTTATCGTAATGGATCTGTTTTCATCGCAAGTAATAACTCACTGCAAAAATATTTTTTTTTCCAACGTTCAAGCATCATTTCGCACATGCAAAATTGGCTTTCAAGGTCTCTCGTCTTCAATTCGTATGGCACCCAATTTTCCTTCTTTTCGGTGAATCCTGCTGCCCGCAATCGTTTTGAAATTGCTGCTTTAGTAGCTCCCGATGATTTTGCAAGCTCTTTGCTCCCACCAAATACAGAGCATTACATTAGCGCCATGGATATTTGGTTTTGGTGTCGATTCGGCTGGTTCGACGGAATTCACATACGACCTCTGTTTTTTTTTTCAACTTTCAAGCATCATTTCGGACATGAAAAATCGTCTTTCAAGGTCTCTCCTTTTCAATTCTTATGGCACCCAATTTTCCTTCTTTTTGGTGAATCCTGTTGCCCGCAATCGTTTTGAAATTGCTGCTTTAGTAGCTTCCGATGACTTTGCAAGCTCTTTGCTCCCACCATATACAGAGCATTACCTTATCGCCATGGATATTTGGTTTTGGTGTCGATTCGGCTGGTTCGACGGTCTACACGTACGAACTCTTACGCTTAGGGTAGTCGTAATGGATCCATTTTTCCTCTTTCTGAAATATAATCTGAAATATTGGAGTCACTTTCTGCATTGAGTAGTTATTTTACTTCATCTTTTTTCAAGTTTGCCATGTCGTAAGTAAAACACATCAAGTGATCCAATCATTTGAAGAAGCATCCAATGATTATGCAAGCTCTTGAAGTAATAGATAAAACCTTTTTGCTCCCACCAAATACAGAGAATTACATTAGTGCTATAGATATTTGGTTTTGGTGTTGATTCGGCTGGTTCGACGGAAATCACATACGACGTCTTAAGCTTGGGGTTATCGAAATGGAACTATTTTTTATGGCAAGTAATGATTCGGTGCAAAAATTATTTTATTTTCGATCAAAAACGTCTTTGTAGGTCTCTCGGCTTCAATTCGTATGGTACTCAATTTCCCTGCTTTTGGATGAATCCTGCTGTTCGCATTCCTTTTTTGCAGCCTTTTGAAATTGCAGCCTGAGTAGCTTACAATGATTGTGCAATCTCTTTTTGAGTTTGACAGCAAGGAGTCATGGAGTATTGCCTGCAATTCTTGGTATTCAAACTTTATTTTCCGTGTTAAAATCACAACTTCTGAACCGTACAAACCATATCTGGCACGCTGACACCGATGAAATGCATTCACCATAAGCTTTGGTGAGCTAAGCTAAATATCTAAAGCAAAACTTCCCGCATATGATGCTTTGCTGGCACAAAATTTGACATTTTCGAAGCAAAGAAAAACTTTGTTGTTAATACTACAATGTTCAGTAACTAAGTGAGAATAAATAACAGATATGTACCCTTCAAAATGACATATAAGTTATTAAAAACAAAAACCGTATTCAAAAGATACGCCATCTATTGTAAATACCGCATTTTTAAGTCACACAGAGAGTAAGCTGATTTGTAGTAGCAACCGAACTTGTAACGAATCGAATTATTCTGCCTTAGTCACCGAATTTTACAGTTGTGGCTACTAAACTTTAGAAGGAGTAACAACATTTTGGTTGCTTTAAGGGAAATTCTTTTTTAACCCATTAACGCCGAATGGGTAGAAAAATACCCAAAAATAGATCAATTTTATAAAAATTCTAGAAAAATCTACGAGAGCGATATCAAAAATCTTTTTTCTGGAGTAGATAAAGTAAGAATCAAACTACTTAAAATATTTTTTCGGTAATATTACGTCATGCCTTGGAGGGGAACTAGAGGGCCAAAGTTGAGCTATTTTACAAAATACAATAGTGAAAATTAGTGTAGTTTACGGGTGTATTGTGTCCTTGTCAAACTGCTGGGGAGTGTTAGAGAGTTCCATTCCTCCTCAATTTGTTATTCGTTTGTGAAAACTTTTTTAACAATAGTCATAGAAAAGTTGAATAGGCTTATTAGTTATGCAGAAATTGCCCATAAACCCATATATTTTCTACATAATGTTTATTAGACTTTCCCTTCATTAACAAAAGTATGTATAGTTCTATATTATGGAGAGCAATATTTCCATTATTTTCAAAGTCAATAGATCTTATAAATACACTCCATATCTGACTTACCAGTCTTTTTAGTTATTTGAATTTCATCAGACATTATAAATAATATTTTCTGAATTTTCGAATTTTCGAGTTAATGGGTTAACAACTGATTTTCTGTTGGTACAACCGATAATTTCTATGTATGAAACCGAATCATTCGATTGGCAACAAATTCGGTTGCTACTACAAATCAGTTTTCTCTGTGCACACACAAAAACCTGAAAATTTAACTTACCAGGTCGTGATATCGAGCACCAGTAAAAGTCACTGCTTCATTAGCCCCATTTTCGAAGTAGTATGCTCCAGCTGTGGAAATCCAAATGCGTTAATTTTGACGATTACAAAGACATTGAATTATAATGTTCTTCATCGTTCAGGATGATTTTGCACGAAAAATCTTTCATTATTTTGGAAATATTTTTCAACAATGGAAACGTGCAATGCTACAATTGTGCTAGCCTTAAACTACCAGCTGTCAAAGAGATTTTTTTGGTTAAAACATATGGCTGCAAATTCAAATCATTCGTTTTTTGGCACTCTTTAGATTAAACATTTTTTAATGCGTATTTCACTTATCGTTGAGATCAAAAGAAAACATTTGGTTTTAATAACCTTTTTCTTAATTTAAAATTTCTTAAATTTTTAAATCGAAAACTTGTTAAATTCAATTTTACAATAAACTCGTTATTCAATAAAGCAATGAAGGAAACTCTTAATACTAACACACATATGCTCTATTAAAAACATCAACGATTTGTTCAATAACAAACAGAAAACTTTACGAAATCTTATTTTTTTTCATAAAACTCCCCCCTATGATATTAAATATTTATAAATGTAATGTAACACGCATTCACATGCCACACAGAATCTGCAACATAAATTTCCCTTTTACATAATGACATTTTCATTGAGAAAATTACGCAAAACGAAAGAAAATTGAATAAAAAAACTGGGTGAATAAAAAAATAAAACGTAAGTACGTAGGATAAAATAAAAATGAATAAATAAACTACATATAGTATGGATGGCTGCAGTCTAGTACTTATGAGTAAATAATGTTTATTTATTTATTTTTTCGTTTACTTTTTTCTTCCTTTCAATTTTCAATCAACAAACAATTACAAACACTTTCTTAGTAAATTTCGTTTATTTTTGTTTTTTTTTTTTTTTTTCCAATAAATAAAATTATGCGTTTAAGTCTTCCGTTACAAAAACATCAAAAAGATTTTCATGCTTAAGGAAAAAAAACAACTCTCAGATATAGGAAAATTAAATTGTAATACAAATCCCCTTTTTTGCTACAAACATAACAAACAAGTGAACAATTTCTTAATATGTAGACAAATCAAGCCCTAGAACACCCCAGTTCAGGATATTTTCCAAAAAAAAACTCTACCACCCCCTTTTGTCAATTCAATATGATAACAAATCATTTGATATTGAATTCAATAAAATCAGAAATTACAAACCACTCCATCCACTAAAAACTTTTTCACCCAGCGCTAGACTAAACCACCCACTAAGCTTACTTTTTTATGCCTAAATGCTGATGAAACGTATTCATACTTGATGATGAGTATCACAATTTACAAGAAATATGTAATAAAAAAATAAAGTAAAAGTAGCAGCATTACATGAGAGCAACAGTAGTAGTAGTAGTATTTATACAAGATGAAAATAAAAGTAACTTACAAACGATTTAACATTTACCAGTTAATATGACGCTGGGGGATATAAATGGGAATAAATGTATTTATATTTCTTGTACATATGAATGAACATTAATATATACACACGTAAAATACATTTATACATTTATAAGGACCAATAGACAGACATATAAATATTTTGATTTTGATTTGGTTTCTTTTTTTTTTGTATTTTGTAACCAAATCTTTTCTAGTTATTTGTATTTATTTATTTTATTTTTCTTCTTTCTGGCTTGTTTGTTAGTAAATAATGAAATAAGAAAATCAAATCATTTATTAGAGTATTTGTTGTTATTTTTATTTTTATTGATATTTTACGCCCTCTTTATGTGACCATTCAGTCGTAGAAATAAAGCATTATGAATAATAAATCAATGGCTATGTTGCCAAATAGATCAACTCTACTTTTGCAATAAGTTTTTATGTTTTAAAAACAAAGCATTTGTGTGACTCTAAAATAGTTTTATGCATAAAAAGTATCCTAATGATTCTGGCTTAGATGTAACTTTAAGAAGAAACTTATACAGAAATTTCCAGAATGTTCCCAAAAAAATTAGATGGGAACTTTTAAAAAAATATTGCCGGGAATTTCTAGGAACTTTTTTGGATTATTGAGGAAACAAAAGTTTTCAGCAAGGGATCGGTCATTATACCAGCTTTAAATTCCATAAAACTTGGTATATGTTCTCCAATTAACATACCCGAGGTCTCCTAGCAAAAGAGGTCTTGAGCTCCAAATCTTCTCGTAAAAAACCGGAAGCTCGATTTTGATTTTAAAACCATGGTTTCTTCTGGAAAAGTTCTTAGAATTTTCCGTAGATTAGGAATTTGCTTTACACTTAGTAGTCAAAAAAATTGACCCACCCTAATGTTTATTATCCAAAATTTTCTGCCCAAAATTTACCGTACAGAAACACATAAAATTTTATTTGTTCTTAAAGAAAGTTTTGTTTAATAAAAAAAGAGTTAAGTCACATTTTCGCACAAAAAACAGAAAAAAAATCTACTACTTTTTTAATTCTTAAATTAAAACTCGTTTATTTTTGGATCCATAATTGATATTGCTCTGAAATCTTTGGTATATTATTGGTAATTTGGCTGTATAACTACAAAAACTATAAAGACCTTTGAAATTCGTTTATAGTTCCTGAACCTGTCTTTGGCATCCCACCTGCAATGTATTCGTTCTTGTGTTGAATCGGAATTTGACCGATTTTGGGGTAATTTACCAGGAATTAGACAGTCCAAACGGATAATTACCTTATCGAAAAGTAGACGCATCGTTCAATGTCATCCAATTTAGGCAGAAAGAACTCTGTTATCATGTCGCGGTATCCAGTAATAATAACAGTCACTGCTTGGCCAGCCTCATTTTAGAAGCAAACTTGGGCAATAGCAAATTCCAGTCCTAAATCCACAACAAACACATCAATACTTTCCTATAATAATTTCAACTACTTCAATAACATATTGTTAAAAGCAATTTCAATCTAAAATTTGTTTTAATATTTTTTCCTCCTATCAACCTAGCAGAGTCTGCTGATTACCAACCAGTCTTTATTAAAATATCATTTTGTTATTGTAAACATGATTTTATTTATTTTTTATCAAACTTCAAATCTACTTGCCTTAATGCATTCATTCACGTAAGCAATCATGTGGAAATGTTTAAATGAAATCATCTTTATTGAAATGAGGAAAAATAAAATAAATGAAAAAACAAATCGTTTTTGATATCTTCAATATTGGATTGTAAGACTTTTGAAGATAAATTTGAGTTAAAAATAAAAAAAAAATAAATGTTAAACATAGACTTATGCCAGACATTAAGATGTTAAAAAGGGAGAATTGGGAGATTAAAAAATTAAATGGATGTTAAAGAAAAAACTTATTTTGTAGCTTTTTTTGCAGGCTTAATTTAGTAATGAATTTAAAGTTGTAAAAAAAAGCAAGATCTTAAAAATTATTTATAAATTTGGTTTAAAATTTGATTTTGTGTGTATAAAACATGCTCCAGACCAAACTGCAAAACCAAATAATTATTATTTTTTCCAGAATATTTATCATTGTTATAGATAGCTTGCTATTGAAAATCAGCTAAATCGGTTAAGTGGAAGAAAAGTTATAAACCAAAGTGTGAGGCCATCTCGAATTGATGCTTATAACGAAATGCAATATGTAACATATCTGTTAAACGGTTATTTAGTTGTTGTTGTAATGTGTAGAAGTATTAATATTGTTGTAGTTATGATTGTTGTTGTTGTATTTTCTATACTGTGTATGCGAAAATCCATCAGGTGGACGAGCGTAATTTGTAAAATTCCAGTTTTAGGGAATTTAAGATTCGGCACAGTTTGATTTAGTATTTTTACTCGTTTTATCATTAACTGATTGCCGTGTGTTTATTTTAATGTATTTTTGTAATTTTAAACAGGAAACATATCCCAGCTATTTATAAACGTCTTTTTATTTCGTTACTCAAACTATGCTTTCAAAGAAGAAATATTACGCATTTTAGAATAATCTAATCATTGTCAATATTGATGACACAATTAAGTATTTGTGTTGTGGCAGGAATAAATAAGAATTTCTTAATTTAAATGAAGACATAGTGGGGGGATGGAGTACATTGTCGAGTATTATCAATTTTGAAATTTAAACAATAAATTTGAAAGGTTAGTGAGAAACTTGACGAATGGAATGTAAGTGAAAACGAATTTTAGATAGGCTAAATATTTATATAGATGGAAAATTTCGACGCCCAGAGTATATGAAAGTAAAACTCTCGCAATAATTACAACGATTTATGTCCTTCCCTATTTTCTTTAACAAACATTTTACTTGCCACACATTTTATAACATTTTTACATTACTTTTGATTTAATTACACCCACTTTTTGTTCTTATGAATCAAATAACCAACAGAATCTTTATTATAATAAACCGCCTTAACCTACAACATAAACTCGGTAACTATATTAGCTAACTTTGTTACAAGCACTTTCGATATTTAAATAGTCTACAATATATTAAAAACAGCCATTGTCTGCACCCATTGTTTTTCTCCGATAAAAATAGACAATAAATTATATATTCATGCATTCAATCGTTGAGTCAGTCATTTTGTTATTTTTTGTTCATTTCCATCATCGCTAAGACAACTATCTGTCACACTAATGCCACGCACACCAAGAAAATCTATATACATACATAAGTTCGTACGTACATAAATAATTCATTCAGTCTTCATTCAACTGTCATTGAATTTAATTTCCATAATATTTGATGCGCGACATATTTCCTTTCTAGTCACTCAACTCGTCTCATAGCAGTGTGGCCTGGTAGATTTTTAATGTTTGTTGCTAAAACTATGGTTTTGTTTAAGAGTATCAAATGAATTTGTGAGTGTTTAAGGACGGAGGTCAGTCATTTTTCTTAAATTCATATCAATGCCAAACTGTATTATGTCTGCATTTACTTGTGTATGTGTCTTGGCAAAATTTGTTCGAAACTGAAAGGCATATTCAACACGGAAATGATCAATGTAAAATCTGATGTATTGTAAGTTTAAAGGAAATTCGAATCTGGAATTTTTGGGATTGTTATTTCTACACAAAGCAAACAGATTTGTTGTGAAGAACAAGTTGTTTGTAAATCAAATTTTTGAAACAAACATACACTGCACAGCGCTTTGGCTTATCTACAGATAAACACTGGCGGGAATCGAACTCGCAACCCTAAATTTGATAGTCCAGCACACTATCGTCTAATTTATAAGATCATCGCGTTTATAGCCATAGTTTTTTTCGAAGAATCTGAAATTAACGAATTTCTTCACCTCAACTAAAAGTCTTCAGCTACAACAGAGAACTCTGTCTGAATAATTTCGTCGAGACTCCAGGCATTAATGGGTTTCTGCAAAGCTTTATGTGATTGTTTTGCGAAGGAATGAGTTATTATGCTTCGTATACAATTAATTTTAACTCATTTTGTATCATTTTGCTAGACTCTTTGGGAAGTTTTACATTAACACATTCAACATCTTTTATATTGTTCTACAAACCTACCATGATTCTATTGTATATCAATAGAAGCTCTAAAATGTTCAACCATTTTTTGGTGGTTAAATAGTTTTTTCTTCTCGGATCAACACCTATGCAATGAATTTTATTGAAATTAAGAAAATATATAATGGGAGGGACAATAGATGGAACAGTGTTTTTGGAATTTCCATTTAAACTTTCCTACTTTGAAAGTGACAGGAAAGACTTATGCAGGAAGTTTATTCTACAGTCCGTCTTAAAACTACTGAACAAAGTAAAATGTTGGTTCGTTATTTTTTTTTTTAGATATTTATGTAGGTTAACTTATTTTTCGAAAGTGGAGCTATGACCAATTATGGGCCGATCCTTATAAAATTTGCTACAGGCATTTTTATATATATGAGGGTCAATGGTAAACTACCATCGAGTGCAACAATTTACTAAGCGGCCGCCAGTATGGCCTTCGTAGTTGACTTAATAATGAGAATCAAATATTGAAGTAAGTAGATAATCTCAAAATCTGGAGCTGATCGTACTAAACTAAGTGCAGGGATTTGTTGTAAGTGTCGTGTTATTGTCAACCTACTTAGCTGTGTAAAAAACTATCCCTAGATACGTCTGGAGCTGGCATTAACGATCCGTTTATCATGGCGATCAAATGGAAGGACCAACTCCGTGATGTTGAACCCCTTAAGTTTTGTGCTAAAGCAATTTTATTAATTTTTTGTCAACAAATTCTGCTAAATAAAGAAACTTCCGTTTACTCTCTCGCATGACTACAACTAACACAGAGGGATCTAAACCATCTATCAATATCTTGTTACATTTCTACCTTTTAAAAACGTTGGTTTCTTTCCATTAAATAAACTGGATACTTTTGATTGCAAATAAAAACAGTTTTGTAGTTTAAAATTGTAACAACTCTTTATTTATTCAAATTTACACAACAACTGTTTAAAAAGCCACTCAGTATTTTTATAAAAACCTTGCAAGAAATTACTGATGGAAGCCAACGAACTAGCAATTTATTTTTTTTCACAATAACCTTAATAAAATTATGGAAACTACAGATGTATAAACCCATCAGCACTGCCTATCAGATGATGCATCAAATGACTGTCACTGTTCATGTAGGGAAATAACGATGCTTCAAACGAGACTGACTGGTTGATGTTCTCACTTTCACTTTATATACACTGCATGTTTCCAGCTACATCCATCGGTGCTTCTTGAATGTTGTATTTCTACAATGATCAACTCAAAGCTTTTATTCAATGTTGTAATGTAATGTTAACAATATCCACAGATATGTTAATAATGTTAACTGCTGTTAATCGGTCGGTAAATAACATTATCCACAACAAGTAAGAAAGTATGGTCGGTCAAGCCCGACCATATAATACCCTACACTAAGTAAAAGAGCAAAAACAGTTTTCTTTTAAAATTTCAATAATTTATATTTTTGAGTGATTTTCGGAAGTGGGCCTTATATGGGAGCTATGACCAATTATGGACCGATCACTATGAAATTAGGTCGTGTGATTTATGTCTATATTAAAGTCAACTTTGTTGAATTTTGTGTGTATACCCACATTTTTAAGCGATTTATGCACGTTAAAGTGATTTTCGGAAGCGGGTCTATATGGGAGCTATGACTTATTATGGACCGATAGTAACAAAATTTGGTGACATGAATTTTGTATATATAAAACTTATTTGGAGAGCAATTTGTGGAGATACATTACAAATTAAACATTTATGACCGATAAAGTCCAATTTCGGAAGGACATTTGTATGGGGACTAGGTGAAATAATGGACCGATTTCAGCTAGTTTCAATAGGCTTGCTCCTTGGACCTAAAAACTAATATGTACCAAATTTGATCTAAATATCTTCAAAATTGCGACCTGTAGTTTGCGCACAAGGTTTACATGGACAGCTAGCCAGCCAACCAGACGGACGGAAGGACGGACATCGTTTAATCGGCTCAGAAAGTGATTCTAAGTCGATCGGTATACTTTAAGGTGGGTGTTAGACTAATATTTTTGGGCGTTACAAACATCTGCACAAACGCATAATACCCTCACCATTATGGTGGTGTAGGGTATAATTAGAAGTCTTTAGAAATAAAAATGTTCAGAAACATGATGCAACTTTAAAGCAGCCGTTAGAAACCTTTATGTTTGAATTCAAATACAATTTCGTAACAATATTAAAACTTGAACAAACTGTCTATGAAATTAGTTAATTTTCTCATTTAACTGTTTAACTAATGTCAGTCCTTAAATGACTAGATTAGTGAGCATTTGTGTGGTTGAGTGTGTGTGTTAAGAATTGATGATTATCATTAAACAGAGTTAATGTGTTTGAAGTTATTTACTCAATTCTAAAACACATTTATATTATTTTCATCATCACTTTTCTGATGACACACAAACATACATACACATAATTATTCAAATATATATATGTATGTATAGGCATACATACAGATACTTTTATAAATCTACAGATACTATATAGTATCTGTATGTTAGTGGCTGAGAAAACAATAGCATAATGCCAGGATCTACACTAAATCTCATACATATATTCTCTCAATACTATGCTTGTACTTGAGACATTTTATGTTGTTGCTGTTGTTTTTGTTGTATTTATGCGGTTTGGCGTTGACGATACAGATGATTATAATAAAAGTTCATGCTTAACCACAATATAAATAAACAAGTTAATTTTTCTTTCTACAGTTTTTTGTGTTTTTTGAATACACCACGTATTTGTTGTTGTCTATGAGAGAGTTCTTAAAATTAAGAATGTTTAGCTTTGTGTTAGATTATGAAAACTCTTAACAACTTGTCTTGCCTTGTCTTGTCGTATCTTAAATAAGAAGTTAAATACAACAAAAAAAAAACAAGTAGAAACTGAACATGAATGAATTTAGCACAAGTTGAAGAAGACGCATTATAAAGTAGTATATTTAATAAAAGTTGATACTGAATGAAGAAATACTTTTATAAGAGGAGAGGGGTTAGAGGAGAGGACAGAGACAGTGTGTGTAGGTAAAAGTTAAGTACCAAAAACAGCATAACAAAATATATTTAAACTTATTTTTGCTTTTTGCTATACGCACTCAAGCAGATACATATTTAAGCCACTAAATGGGTTTTCATTATATCTTTTGAAAGCATTTACACATAAACTCACACACATATGTACTATGTACCTTTATATATGTAGATATATACAACAGACATATACTATATATAAAATATCTAATATTAACACTTTATGGATTTTAAATGAAAGACTGTGGTGTATAGAGATTTTCAATAATACAGCCATACGATATTTTTAATCCTTTGGGAACTGCTTTAAGTATTTACGTGGAACTAAATATAAATATCAGAACTTTTTTACTTAAATTTTTTCACAAAATGTCCAACTATAGAATTTCTAAGATGTCATTTAAGCATATTTCATTCATTTTCATAACCATTTGTATTTCATAATCATTTTCTTTAGAAATTTCTATTTCACAGAAATTAAACAAGAAATCAAGTTCTTTTTAAATCTCCAGTAAAAATTCCATTGATAAGTTTTACTTTTTACAACGGAGTTATCCAGATGTACATAGGTCTATTTGGTTAAATCTAGCAAAATACTTTACAATTATTTTTTTGGTTACCTCTTTTATAGGGTTAATCACACTTATCACACGTATTTAGTATATGGCACTGTTCTTCGGCTACAAATGTGTGTAAAAATAACTTTAAACAATTCAATATAAATTTTCTAAAAGCTGTTGAAAAGCAACGTTTTATATGTGTCTTGCGTTTTGCTTTTAAGTTTTTGTTTTCGGTTTTATCTCTGTTTTATGAACATTAATTTTTGGTTGATAAAACCTCAACATATTTTATAGAAAACTTTGAACATCACTTTTTTGCGTTAAGAAACAATTATGTGTATACACAAAAGTATCTTAATAGGAAAGTTGTAGGTGCAATAAAAGTTTACCTATACAAAGGGTGATTTTTTTAAATGTTTAGATTTTGATTTTTTAAAAAATATAGACAGAATTCAAAGCTATGTATGTAGTATACAGAATTGAAATCAGACACTGATGTGAGGTATGTGGTTGCAACAATATTTTGAATAGATTTAGATCGTGTAGTTCAAAATGGTATTGGGTGTATGACTCAAAAATGCGGGATATATAATAGATGACGTACCTTTTGAACAATGCTTTTGTTTTTAATATCTTATATGCCATTTTAAAGGGCGCATATCTGTCATTTATTCTCACTTAGTTATTGAACATTATAGTGTATAGATTGTTAACTAAACAACTATATTTTGTACAGCGATTACTTATCGATTACTCCATCGGTTTCAACGTGCTAGAGACACGGAAGACAAAGATCGTCCAGGCCAGCCAAACAAATTTGAAGACCAAGAATTGGAGGCATTGCTCTATGAAGATTGATGTCAAATTCAACAACAGCTTGGGAGCTATTCAATCGGCAATTTCAAAATGTTTTAGAGCAGCAGGATTCATGCTGGGAAGTTGGGTACCATATGAATTGAAACAGAGAGACTTTGAAAGACGATTTTGCATGTCCGAAATGATTCTTGATCGCTATGAATGAAAATCAGTTTTGCTTTGAATCATTATTTGCGATGAAAAAAGGTAAAAAGTACAATAACACAAAGCGTAAGAATGTGAAGCCCGGCCAATCAGCCGAATCGACACCCAATCGAAATATCCAAGACGCTAATGTAATGCTCTATATTTTTTGGGACCAAAAGTATCCTATCTATTATTGACTGCTGAAATCTGGTCAAGTAATCATAGGGAAACTGTTCCGAATACAACCCATGTTGCAATACCTGTCAAGATGTATTTAGAATGTAGGGGTTGGAAAGTTTTATATCAACCACTTAATAGTCCAGACAGTGCTTGTCCGACTACTATTTGATTTGATCGATGCAGAATGCTCTCTCTGGGATATGCTGCCACAATTTCTAAGGAATTTGATCGTAATTTTAATCGGTATAAAATCAATAAATTATATTCTTTTATTAAGAAATATAAGAATTCCGACCATGTAGATCTAGGAAAACATGAGTACTTCTCTACGAAAGAGAAATTGTTCGAATTAGATTGTAGATAATGAAATTTAAACTACTATTATTGTTATTGTTTTCTTTAAAAATTAATATCCTTAAATTTGTAATGTTTGGCACCTTAATAATTCCTTTAAGAACATAAAATCTTTTGCTAGAACCGAAAAACATATAATAGATATAATAGATAGGATATAATAAAAAAATGGATATAATAGAATAATTAAATTAGCAACAAATTTGGTCATCTCAGCGTATTGAATATTGTTACTTTATAAAGAAAACTTATAAACATATTCCCGAAAAACATTTCCCGAATATTTACAATAAAATACTCCCGGTATAATTTTCCCTCTGAGCAACCCTAGACGGAGTCCATGTGATGCCAGAAAGATGGGAAAAAGGTCATAGCTAACTATGGCCAATACTTTGAATTAATGTATACTGTAGAAATGTTTCAAATACACCAACAAAAATTTTAAAAAAATATATATTTTCTGGAGAAATACGCATAGATCTCCCGGTTATTTAAATAGCGTATATACAATTAAAAAGGCCTCAGTTTCTAAATCCATATAAAATTAGTTGATATTCATCTAACTTACTAAGTGCATAAAGTTACGAAGAACAAATATATTAACCATAACTCAAGATCTTGTGTTTGGAAAATTTCAAAAACCGATTCTTTTTATACTCGACAGCACCTACCAGAAGTATCAAAAATCTCAAAATATTTGGTTTTAAAAATTGGTAGAAAAATAAATTTCGATAAATCGTTGTATGTAAAAAAATACTTCAATATTATGTTCAACCATTTAGATATTTAACCCTAGGAGGTATAACCAGGTATTATTGTTCTTCAAATCCTTTCATGATTTCTTGGAGCAACATTCTGCGGACACAATGAGCGAAAAATCAAACCGATTGTGGAAGCAGGTTCGGCTTAATCCAGATTTTCAAATATTTTGGTTCAAATGTCATAACCAGGTCTGTGCAGACCTATGAATAATTTGAACGTTAAGAAAAATTAAAAACGGAAACTATACATATGGTAGCTCTTTTCTATGTATAATTTAAGGGGATTCACACTTTATTAATGCATGTGCATAATTGTGATTTCATTGCATGTATTAAAAATAGCCGGTTTGTTTACAGCATTCACATGTCATGTATTCGTGCCTTTAATGCCAAACAAAAAAAATTTCACATAATTTTAGGAGGTCTGAATATGCATTTTCATGCAAATCCCATATAGGTCTGCACAGACTTGGTAATACCTTTTAGCGCCAACAAACCCCTATACCTCCGAGGGTTAAATAGCGTATATACAATTAGAAAGGCCTCAGTTTCTTCTTTCTAAATCCGTATAAAATTAGTTGATATTCATCTAACTTACTAAGTGCATAAAGTTACGAAGAACAAATATATTAACCATAACTCAAGATCTTGGAGGTCTTTGGAAAATTTCAAAAACCTATTCTTTTTATACTCGACAGCACCTACCAGAAGTGTCAAAGATCTCAAAATGTTTGGTTTTAAAAATTAGTAGAAAAATAAATTTCGATAAACCGTTGCATGTAAAAAATACTTCAATATTATGTTCAACCGTTTAGATATTTAAGGGTGGTCACATTTTTTTATTTCACCCATAACTTAACTAAACAAGTTAAAAAGTGAAAACCTGACTTTGAATTAGTTTCCTTACAAATTCATCAACATTTAGTTTAATAATTTAATTTTAAGAATCACCCTAATCAATGTATGCCCAAAAATATCAAATGTAAGCTCTCAGGATTTTTGGTTAATAAATTCTCATCAATATTCGTTTACGTTCGTTGAGCAACCTAAAGCCTACTGATTAGTTTTACTTTCGTCTGTTTTTTTTTTTAATTTTATCCAACAAAAAGTTCTCAACATTAAATTGTATTTCAGCAGAGTTTTTATATGAACTCGTATAGATACATATTCAAGCACACATTAAAACCTTAAAATACTACAAAATAAATATAATGATGTTTGAGTGTTTGTTGGTTGAGTGGTTGGTTGGTGGAGTTCTTCTATTATGTTCTATGATGGTTGGTTGACTGCTGGGATGTGTACAAATAAAACAAAACCCGCAACCAACAAAAAAAACAAAGAAAATGTATTAGTAGTTGTAACTATGCGTGTGTGTGTATGTGTGGTATGTGTTTAATTTGTAATCCTTGGATGTTTTTAAGATTAAATCACAAAGTCCTTATGATTTCTGGTTTACCCAAATTATTGATGTGGAAATTTAACAGCGACAAACAGCTCACAAGAAAAACCAGATAGTATAGACCAAAAGCAAAAAACATGTGGCTTATTAAAGATATTAATAAAAAGGAAAATAGAAACAAAACCATAGAAGAAAAAACCCATTCGAGTTAAATAAATTTAAGAATTTGTGACATTAATGTTAATAACAATAGCAAAAACAGAGAGAAGTATGAAAAATATATGGTAAAATTTCGAAAATAGCTGAACACAGCCATAAGTACTATTCGTAAAAATATACATATTTACATGAACAGAAATATGTTAGTTAGTCTGATGGCAATATTCGTATATCATTACACCAGCACATATGCTAGGCCTGTCAATGTGTACGTGTGTGTGTGTGTCTGTGTGTTCGCATGTATATCCGAACGGAAATTGAATTCTCTCATTGTGTATGTGTGCGTAAGAGTGTTTTTTGCACATATGCTTTTAAAACTAGTTATATGAATATTAAACACATGCACACATCCTTACCTCTTGCTCAGTTTTATTTTACTTGCTTTTTCAATTTCGAAAATGTAAATGCTCAATAACGGATATAATGAAAACAATATTTTTTTAACAATTTTTTTTCATTGTTTGCTTTTATTTGTAAACGTATAGTTACAAAAATATTTGTTAAAGTTTATACTTTAATATTGAGAACACAGTTAAAATTCTTTAAAATTATCTGCCATATTCTTAGAGATTTTTTCAGTCTAAGTACTTGTAATCTTTGGAAGTTGGTAGAAATTGGCAATATTTCAAATTTATTTCTAATGTGAAGAATTTCGGTGAGTTGACCCACTGAGATTTGGAAAACAATGTGTTGCTGGGTTACGTCAAAATTTATTTATTAAAAAAAGATCCATATCAAATAAATGCACAAGTAAATATTAATAGGTAAATACAAAAATCATAGTTAACATTACAAATATTGATATAAAATATTAATATTCCGCAATGTGAATGGATTTATATAACCGTATAATGAAAGACATTTAAAACTAGCTCTTAAATGAAACTGAACTTTATATTTTTTTGCGTTATCTATAATAATCCAAATAAAAAATGTGGAAATTACAAACGGAATGGCAAACCTATATATACACATACCACTCATGTTGAAGTCTATAAAAATAAAGGGACAAATTGGTTAAAATTCCCCTAAAATATAAAAGAATTAATATAAATTTTGCTATAAGACCCAAAAAGTCGCCAACGCATCTCTTCAAAACTATATTTGTCATTAGAAGTCATATAAAATACATTAACAGATGTCAAAAATATTTAAAACTAGTTGACCGCCCCGGCTTCTCCCGGTGGCATTTACTAATGTTAGTTCTTCAAGTTTCTCCAACCCACCCATATGCACCCGCCTGTTCTTACGTATTTGCAAATAAAATCTATTAATTTGTGTTGCATACTTTAGGTTGCTTTCTTATTACAGTTGACTGGACTGAAAAAAAATTTCCGAGTTTTACACCGAATTTTTGAATTTTTTTCTTTACAAACCATCTCCTGGAATCGAATAAAAAAACCGCCAAATCACTCCAGCCGTTCTCACGTGATGCCATTACATACATGGACCATTTCATTTTTATATATATAATATATTTAAAATAACAAAAAAAGTTTTTTGTGCCTCCTGTAAAATTTATCAAATTTCAGAGGATAACTTTTGCAAGGTCTTTTGTTATTTGCGGTATTAGAACTTCACAATCAGGACATACGATTTCTGAGCAAAAAGTTAGATTAATAATGGATCTGAAAAAAAGTCTTTGGGACAGAATTATACAGAATATTATTGGAAATTCAAAAGTTATAAATGCGATTTTTGAAAAATATATCATCGGAAAGGACCTGAATATCCATAGACATAGACTTTAAGAAAATTAAATTCGCAATCACCCTAATCGACCATTTCAGGTTAGATTTCAAGACGTCTTATTAATCATTTTTGAAGCCATTCAAAGAATTGGCCATTGTTAGCTATGACCTTTTCACATCAACTAGATAATAGTTGTCGAATGGGGCACGGTCTGGACTATAAAGTGGCTGAGGCAAAACTTCATTCTAAATACTTTCTAACAGGTATTGCAACATGCGGCCGATAGGTGTCATGATAGAATATTACGCTAGCATGTCTGACTTAATATTCTGGGCGTTTTTTGATCAATGCTCACTGCAAATGAATCAATTGCCTTCAATACAGGTTCCCTATGATGGTCTGGTCAGATTTCAGCAGCTCATAATAGCTAGGATTTCTTTGCTCCCAGCAAATACAGAGAATTACGTCATGGATATTTCGCTTTGGTATCGATTTGGCTGTTTGGCCACATATGATATCTTTGGTATGGTACCCTATTTACCAGCTTTTTGATAAATCCAGCTGCTCGGAAACATTTTGAAATTGCTGCTTGTGTAGCTCTCAATCATTTGTAAGCTACTGTTGCGTTTTACAACTATTTTCATGGAGTATTGCCTCTAATTCTTGGTCGTCAAACTTGTTTGACTGACCTAGGCGATATTTGTCTTCCACTTCTGAATGGAACAGACCATATGTCGCATATTAAAACCGATGAAATAGATTCACCATAAGCTTTGGTAAGCAATTGGTGTGCTTCAGCGGCACTTTTTCAAATGAATGAAGTAAAGCAAAACTGCCAACATATACAGATAATTGCGTTAGCGCTATGGATAGTTGGATTTGGTGTTGATATGGTTGTTTGGCCGGGCTTCACGTACAACATCTTACGCATCAGGTTATCGTAATAGATCAATTTTTCATGGCATGAAATGATTCGGTGTAAAATTGATTTTCTTTTATAGTGTTCGCATCATTTTGGACATGCAAAATTGTCTTTCAATTTCGCTCGACATCAATTCATATGGTAGCTCATTTCCCAGCATATGGATGAATCCTCTCAATGATTTGGAGGATCCTGTTGAGTTTTTCTACAATCTTCATAGAGTATTGGCTCCAATTCATGGTCGTCAGTCTTGTTTGACTGGCCTAGGCGATATTTGTCTTCCACTTCTGAATAGAACAAACCATATCTCGCACATTAAAAGCAATAATGCAAAACTGCCCACATATGACGCTTTATTGGCACAAAATTCGAAATTTTCGAAGCAAAAAAATACTTTATTGTTTACACTATAATGCTCAATGACTCAGTGAGAATAAATGAAAAATTTGTACCCTTCGAAATTACATATAAGGTATTAAAAATAAAAACCGCGTTCAAAAGATTTATCAAATTTTTCAAACTCACTGCCTGTTCCACGAAAAACACACAGTTTTTAAAATTATTTTCATCGTGAAAGAGGCCTTCAATTCAGTTTTGCGTTACACAGTTAAAAACAAGTAAGAAAGTGTGGTCGGTCAAGCCCGACCATATAATACCCTACACTAAGTAAATGAGCAAAATTATTTTTCTTTTAAAATTTCAATAATTTATTTTCGTGAATGAATTTCGGAAGAGTGCTATGATGGGAGCTATGACTAATTATGGACCGATTGCCATAAAATTATATCATGTTATTTATGTCTATATGAAAGCTATTCGTGTTTAATTTTATGCGTATACCAACATTTTTAAGAGATTTATGCTCGTTAAAGTGATTTTCGGAAATGGGCCTTGTATGGGAGCTATGACTAATTATGAACCGCTCGCCATGAAATTTGGTTGTGTTATTCATGTCTATATGAAAGTTATTTGTGTTGAATTTTATGTATATACCAACACTTTTATGAGATTTATACCCGTTAAAGATATTTTCGGAAGTGGGCCTTATATGGGAGCTATGACCAATTATGGACCGATCATAATGAAATTAGGTCGTGTGTTTCGTGTCTCTATTCAAGTTATTTATGTTGAATTTTATGTGTATACCAACATTTTTAGGTGATTTATGCACGTTAAAGTGATTTTCGGATGAGGGTCTTATATGGGAGCTATGACTAATTGTGGATCGATCATAATAAAATTTGGTGACATGAATTTTGTATATATAAAACTTTTTTGGAGCAAAATTTGTGTAGATAGCTATATAAATTAAACATTTATGACCGATCAAGTCCAATTTCGGGAAGACATTGTATGGGGGCTATGTGAAATAATGGACCGATTTCTGCTAGCTTCAACAGACTTTGTCCTTAGGCCAAAACAAATATATGCACCAAATTTTATCTAAATATCATCAAAATTGCGACTTGTACTCTGCACACAAGGTTTACATGGACAGCCAGCCGACCAGCCAGACGGACGGACGGACGGACATCGTTTAATCGACTCTGAAAGTGATTCTAAGTCGATCGGTATACTTTAAGTTGGGTGTTAGACTAATATTTTTGGGCTTTACATACATCTGCACAAACGCATTATATACTTCCCCACTATCTTGGTGTAGGGTATAAATATGATCAGACTTATTGTTGAATGAATTTAGGAATAGTATTAAAAAAAGTATTTTTTTAATTGTTCCAGGATGAAAAATTTTTTTGGTTAAAAAATGTTTCATTATGTTTTTTTAATACATTTGTTGTCGAGGTTAAATTATTTTAATATATTTTTAATATAGATAAAATTCTCTATTCAGCGATATCAAATACTTATGCCAATTTTTTATGATTTACTTAAGTAGTAAGCCTTTGAAATTCGCAGAAATTACTTTTCTAAAGTACGTATATCATGAAGGTCGACTGATGTCGCCCTTTGTCACATTATACATTGGGTAATGATATTTCTGGATCTTCACATGATTTATAGTGAAACTGAGATAATTCTCATTATTCTCCCATAAGCTCTTATTTTGTACAGTTACATTAAATTTACCTCCCTTGAAGTTTTCAAAAGAATTTTGAGAAACAATTAAATCATTTTGGACAATAGATATTATTATTATTTCCTAAAATTGAAGTAACCTTGTTTCTAAGCAAGAGTTTAAATAAATTATGGCATCACTTAACATCTCAAGTAGTTTAAATACAAGTTTTCTTAAACTGCTTCAAACCATACAAAAAAATATCATATTAAAATACTAGCAACAATTATATTGAAACAAGGAGAGGAAATAAATTAACAAGTGTTGTAGGAGGGATTGTTTATTATTGTTGTTTCTATTATGGTATTGAAATGTAATCAAGTGTAACTTAATATAACATGACTGAATACTTACGAGTACTACAGCTACCACACAACAACTACAACATTTTCTATGTCTATAGACTTAAATAAATTTAAAATTAAATTTTTCTTTTAAATAATGATACAGATACATATATATTGTATTTTAACCAGAAAATTGCAAATCAAGTGGTTAAGGATAAATATTTACAAGTGTGCCTATGTTGAAGTGTGTCTACATAAATTAGAAAATAAAATAAGAGAGAAAATGCAAGAATAATAATACGTATTTATAAATGCTAAAGTATTAACTGGGACTAGGTTTCTACAATAGATTTTTTTTTGGTTATGTTGTTTGTAAATAAACTACTTTGCAAATATTTCATTTGTAATCTTTATGGACCAAAGAAAAGAAAGGAAATATAAATTTTATAAAGTATTTTCAAACATTAATGCTCTCTCTTTCTCTCTTTTGTAGCATTAGGGTGGCCCTTATTTTATACTTTTTGGATTTTCGATGCTTTCAAAAACTAAACATGATCTCCATCATCTAAAAACCAAAAACTGATAATTTCAGTAATAGCGGCTTAAGTTTAGAGGTTGCGCAAAGGACCCAATACTCAGAAGTTCATATCAAATCTGCAGTGTTTAAACATTATCCCATTCACTATTTTGGCTCGATACCTTGACAGTATCGAAAATCCAAAAAAGCGCAAAATAAGGGCCATTCTATTACATATCTACATTTCTATTTTATTGAAAATATTGTTTGTAATCTTAAGATTTTACTTAAACAAATGAAAGTCATTTTATTTAACTTGTAGGTTTTTATGTTTTTATCCATATATTTATGTTAGAATAGGTATATGTATCTGGAATAGTAGTAGTTGTAGTAAATGTTGTTTTCTATATGTCATTTCATGTTCTTTAGTCATTTGTCCATTTTATGGGATCAATCATTTGTTCGACATTTAAATGAGTTTCTAATAGTGTTCTACACTATAAATTTACACAAAAAAAATAGAAATAAAAAAAACAACAATTCCTATAAGAAAACATTAAATCGATGTTTGTTTGTTTATGGGAGTTTACAAATACATACATTCATTTGGTATTTATGGCCTTTACACACATAACTACTTCCAGCTTTATACATAAACATATGTATTCTTGAATTTGTTTGAGTTTTGTTAGAATAATTTAATAGATTTTTTTTGATTTCTGCTTAAAAACAGAAAAATAAAGTAACAATCTAAATTAAAGTCACATGAAAAAATGTCATAAAAACCAAATGTTTTTATCATAGAGAATAGATATAGAGCGGAAACTCTCCTGTCAAAGACCCAGTCGTCAATAATCACACATATGAGTGTTGTTTTTGTTTTCACATAGATTTTTTTACAAATACAATCTCAACACTTAGGTTTCTGACAACTGCGTTAGGTCTTTGACAGGAGAATTTCCGCTCTATGTCTATTCTATATGGGTTTTACTTCCAAGTTGTAAAATTATAGATGACATTTGCTTTATATGAATGTAATAAAATAGGGGCTAATAATGTCAATTGTTGTCTGAAAATTATTTGTTGAAATTAGTGAATTAAAATAGTTTTTAGAGATCTAAGTTTAATACTAATTTTTTTAGATAGTTATATTTATTTATTTTACTGATTTAAGTAAGATTAAATTGTAAGGAATAGAAAATACACATTACCATCATATGAGTCATTATACTCCACAATAGTGGAGATGGTATATTGGGTTTGTTGAGATATTTGTAACGTGCAAAAATATTGTCCCAACACCCACCTTAAAGTTTACCTATCAAATCAGAATCATTTTCTGAGTTAATCAAACGTTGCCTACCTGAATGGCTGGCTTTCTATGTAAATCTTATGCGCAAAGTACAGGTCGCAATTTTAATAATATTGTGATAAAATTTTGCACATTTAGGCCCTAGAACGAAGCCAATTGAAAGTGGTTAAAATCGGTCCATCACTGCCAAGAATTCATTTGCATAGACAATACTTTTATGTTAAAAATATAGGAATTTATTTGCTTTCATTACATTGCACATTGGACTAAAACTTATTGGGCATATGAATTAAGAATGCGGGATTTCTAGCTTTTATTTTGGAACATTACAGATTCCCTGTAATGGTCTGCACAGATTTCGGCATCTTATTGTCTTCCTATCCATTATAGGACCCTTTTGCTCCCACCAAATACAGAGCATTACCTTAGTACCATATGTATTTGGCTTTGGTGTCGATTCGGCTGGTTGGCCGGTCTTCACATACAATTTATTACGCTTCGGTTTATCGTTATGGATACATTTTTCTTAGCAAGTAATGATTCGGTGCAAAAATGTCTTTCTTTTATAGCGTTCAATCATTATTTCGGACATGCTAAATCGTCTTTCAAGGCCTCTCGGTTTTAGTTCGTATGCTACCCAATTTCCCTACTTTCGGATGAATTGTACTGCTAGCAAAGGTTTTAGAATTGCTGCTACTCCAGCAGTGAGTTTTACAACCATCGTCATGAAGTAATGCCTCTAATTTTTGGTCTTCAAACTATGTTGGCTGGCCTGGGCGATCTTTATCTTCCCTGTCAAAATTATCTCTTATGAACCGCACAAACCATCTCTCCCACATTTAAACCGATGGAACACACTCACCATAAGCTTTGGTGAGCAACCGGTGTGCTTCAGAGGCACTTGTTTTAAAATTAAAGAAGTAAAGCATGACTTCCAGCATATGACTCTTTGAGTATACAAAATTCGACATTTTCGAGGCAAAAATAAACTTTGTTGTTTACATTTTCAGTAATATCAGAATAAATAAATAAATTTCCGCCAATATTTTCCATATAACTGCCTAAACGTTATTTGTGTGTACAACATGACGTATGATAAACATAATTCCTATTTGAAATGAGTATACGCCTTCGGCAATGATGTTTTCAGCTGTTAATTAACAGTTTGTCATTCCATTTGTAATTTCTACATTTTTCATTTGCGACCCCACAAAGTATATATATTCTGGATCGTTAGAGATAGCGGAGTCGATATAGCAATATCCGTCTGTATGTTGAAATCAACTTTCCGTAGCCCTCGAATAACTTACTAACATTTTTGATACATCAATATATTAAAATTTTCTCAATTTTAAATAGCAACCTATATTTAAAATTGAGAAAATTGACCCACAAATGGCTCACATATAAGAAAAATACCGGGACAACCTCGACTTTTGGCATATTTTTAATTTATATCTGGTATACTAATTCATTAATATAGACAACATGGATATTTAATGATAAATATTTCAAAGTCCATTGCAACTATATGTACATAAGTCTATTTTTTTCACCAACATTTTCTATTTACTAATAAATAAAACTTTAAAAATTAAAAAGAAAAATTTTGGAAAAAAAATTAAAAACAATTTCGAAAAAAAAAATTTTAAATTTGGAAAAAAAAATGTCTTAGTTTTGTTTATTTTAAAGTATAATTTGGTGAAGGGTACATAAGATTCGGCACAACCGAATATAGCTCTCTTACATGTTTTATAACAGCTTTTTCCAAAATCGTTTTTTTGATTTTTAAGGTTTCGATAACATATGTATGTACCTTGCAGACTTATGTAGAATCCACAACAAGATTAGTATGTATTAAAGGCCTGCACAAGACAACATTTTGTAGAAAAATGTCTTACTTCAAAATTTGATGCTTTGTTTTGTTGTGTCGACGCGCACATCATGTTGTTCAATGTCATCGCGCCGCAAAAACCATGTTGTACCATGTCTTCGCGCCGCGAAAACCGTGTTGTGCCATGTCATGTCTATAACTATTGATGATGCTGTTGTTATGTGTGGTAGCTTGAATTGAATTGATGTTAACAAGTGTCGCATTGTTAGGCAGAATAAAATTGCATAGCAGAATGAAATTGTACATAACTGCTGAACTGTGAAAATCTGAGAACTATTATTATTTAGCATTATATATTTTTTTTTAAATATTTAGAACAAATAATATAAGGATTTTTAAAAAATATAAATAATAAAGTGTAACACAGGAAAAAGAAATTCATAATTGGAATGAATTTTTTAATAAATATTATTAATCGAACATGAATTTTTTCCAAACTTTTTTCATTCAGAATAAGAACATGTTCATAAATATTATTAATTTGTACATGAAGGAAATTTTTAATTTTTTACACAAATTTGTTGCTATTTTATAATAAATTGCATTATGTAGTTCAAATATTTTTGTATAATATCCCAATATTGGCCAATATTTCTAAATGTATAGAAAAGTCTGAAACGTATACATATTTTCTCATTGTATAGCTGAAAATCATAAAAAAATTAAATATTTTCCAACAAAAATTTCAAACATTTTTGAATAACATTAAAATATACTAGAAAATTTAAATAATTTTGTTCAAGCCTTCTAGATTTTATTTAAAAACAAAAAATAGGGGAAAAAATTCTGTGAAGTTACGCAATAAATGCCCTACACTTTTTCTTCAAATCGTTGGGCAGTTGCTTTTGTTCCATTGGATCATTTTCGTAGATTTTTATTTTTGTAGCAATTATGCCGCGAACGATTCAGAGACACTTCATTAAATTTAAACATTAAATATATTATAAACTTCACCGTTAAGGATTTATACATTAATTTAATTTTCTTTAATTAAACACCGTTTAATAGGCCAATTGGCTTTGTTCATGAAGTTTTATTTTATTTAGCAATGTAATTATTAAATGTCCCGTTAATAATATTCGAGCGGTTGTACCTAAGTCAGGTAGTATTTAAAATATGTATGTGAAACACATTACATTTTTAATTCCACGTATTCCTTTTAAAGTAATAATATAACAGGTAATATTACTAAATATTGTAAAATTTTCCAAAACAACATTGAAAAACCCATTGGTGTACTTTCGTATTTTTATTTTGACCTACTATATAATATAAATATAAATTTCAGTTGTATTTTTATAGTCAACTAGCTTGACTCGGTGCGCTTCGCTAGCCCTGTCGTAGTAAAAAAATATATAGCCTATTGACGCTTCCCAGTAAGGATCTATCTACGTTCCAAATTTCAATAAAATCGGTTCAGCCGTTTAGGCGTGATGCTCAAACAAATAAACAAACCAACAAACTTACAAAGACATTTATATATTAATATAGATTTTTTCTTATTGCACACAATAAATACTACAAGTGAATTGAAATCATCTCATACAAAAAAGGCCTCATACATGATTTAAATGACTTGAAATTATTTTCCATGTCATCCATGCATCTGTTAATTTTTTTAATGTTGTGTGTGTTATGATGTTGTTAAAATGATGCTGCGTTTGTTTTTTGTTTTGATATACATTGCCTTTGCGTGTTGCTGTTAAGTAGGTAAAAGAACATAACATGACATGACAAAAGCATCATGTGGCAATTGTCTTCGTGTTAAACAATGCAGCTTGTGCAGGTCTTTAGTATGTATACCATGACGTATGATTAATTTAATAATTATTTCAAATATTTATACGCCTTCGTAAAAGAAATTTTAGGCAAATTAGATATGAGAGCAAAAGTTTTTATGAGAATGATTAGGTGAATTTTCAATTGAAGAATATGTTAGCCAGAATATATAGGTGAGTTCTTTATAGGGTGGAAATAAAATTTTCCACAAAGCATCGAAATTTGATGTTGCTGAAAAATCAAAGTTCAAATCTTCTTCTATATATATAAAAATGAAATCGTCCAGGTATATAATGTCATCACGTGAGAACGGCTGGATTTTTTTTTATTCGATTCGAAATTTTCAGGAGATGGTTTGTAAAGAAAAAAAATTTCGGGTAATACTCGGAAATTCTTTTTTTCTGAGTCCAGTCAACTGTAATAAAAAAGCTTCCTAAAGTATGCAGTACAAATTTAGATATTTTATTTGCAAATAAGAACAGGCTGGTGTGCGTGGGTTGGAGAAACTTGAAGAACTAACATTAGTAAATGCTACCGGGCTTCTGGCATTTTATAAGAATTTCAATTGTTTATAACTTATCCAATTTTTAAATTATTCGTCAAATAGTAATGTGTCGTATTCTGGTTTCCATATATTTTCTTAAAAATGATGTTATTTTACACACAAGGATATCTCAAAAAACTATATCTTACATTTTCTAAAAATTTCATTTCCATCAAAATTTTCCATTTAAGCTGTTATTCACCTAACAAGGCTAGTGAGAAGAAATCAAATGAAGAAAAGCTATAGTTTTTAACATCACTTATAACTACAATCTAATACACTTCTAGTTGTTCCTTTAGGTCTTCACAATTCTTATCTTTTGTTTTGCTAAAATTGTTATTGTTGCTTTAGCAACAATCAGCACCCCCTGCCATACTATACAGTTTTCCTTTAAAATGTTTTTTTGTTATTATTGTAAATAAAGTTTATAAGAATAATAATAACAAGGAATTTTATTGCTTATTTTTTGCTTCACAGCATTAAAAGGTTACATCAATAAACATAAAATGTAATAAATGAGTTCTAAGGCATCGTATGTCTATAGAATGCTCCTAGTTACATCCAACCTTACAGCACAATTTACAATTTAACACACAGCAAGGATACTTTAACTATTGTTTGTGAGTGAGTGGTGGCAGAATATATAGTATATATTGTACTCGTATAGACCATAAGTAATATGAGTATCAATTCAATCTAAAATGAATAGGTTAGAAAAAAGAATGGTCAGGAACAACAAAACGAGAAGTATCTTTAGAAGTAAAACACCAACAAAACAATACAATAACTAATGCTTAAGTGAATGTAAGGTTTCGTTTTAAAGGAAATAAATTTGTATAGTAAATAACTAGAAACTAACTTCTATTGAAGTTATTTAAAAGCAAAAATAACTAAATAACATAGTTTATTAAAGGCATATTTATTTATAAAAAGAAATAAACAATAATAATACAGAAATATTCTAGGGAAGTTAATAAATAGTAGAATTCTATTGGCAAGATTTTTCTTTACATGTAAACAAATTATTTTTAAAGTAATATTTTATAAGAAACTTTTAGCAAAATGCAATTTAATGGAAAAAGAAAATATTTAATTTAGCAACATTTGTTAAAATAAAGGTTGGATATTTTTACACAGTTTGGGTGAGATTTTTTTAATTTATTTTTAATACTAACCACTTTCCTTTAGATATTATTAATTGTAATTAGAACTTGTTAATTGAAATATAATATTGTCAAATAAACACTTTGAAATTTATGTAGCAACTTTAAAACTCATTAACAATATAAAGGACAAAAAAAAAAATGAAAAGGAAAATATGTTATAAAAAATAAAAAAAATAAAGTTTTTAAATGTCCTTAAAAGTACTTAAAATTTATAAGCTTTTTTATATTTTTCCCATTTTTCATGCTTTGTATATAATTTTATATGAAAAAAAAATAATAAAAAAAAATATTTATAAAATAAAAGTGATGGGGGTTTTGTGTTTGAGTGCATGGAGTGTATTAAAACGATACTACAAAAGGATGAAATTTTTAAAGCGATTTTTGTTTTTGACAGCTGTCAAAGATATAAGTGTTAAAGTTATACCAGCAAAAAATATAAAAATAATATAAAACACAAACTAAAGAAACAAAACAGGGAAAAATACTAAGAATGGTAAAATATATTAATAAGATTTGTTGTTTCATAAAAACTGTAACAAATTGTTGTGAAACTTAAGCAGCAATATTTGCTTTAAATTCTGTTTAAGGAATATATTTAGTGAAAATATTATTTTCACACATTCTCTATAGTGTTTTGTTGCTAAGTACTTAGTAGTTTAGCAACTAAGGAGTGAGATCGAAAAATTCTTAACACACGTTTTTCATTACATTTTTTAACCCAAGTATTATTTGAATTTTTTTTTGATCAAGTTACCTTTGAAAAACATGTCAGTTATTATGTGTAATGTCAATTATATTAATTTTTTTGTTAATCTGATTAAAATGAGTGACCAGAAAAAAGTGCGTACTGAAATTATTAAATATTTTCAACAAAACCCAACTTGGTCTTACAAAAAGTTGGCCAAGCATACAAAGGTCTGCCGTCAAACTGTTTCCAATGTTATTAAACAGTACCGGGAGAACTTGTCAGTTGATAGAAAACCTGGTTCAGGTAGAAGGAATGGTCCACATGATGTTTCTAAAGCCAAAAAAATAGAACGCATTTTCAAAAGAGCTCCCAACACATCCGGTAGGAAAGCAGCCCGGTTAGCTCAGTGCTCGGACTATTTGGTACGAAAAGTTAAAGCTAATGCAGGTTTAAAAACATACAAGGCTCAAAAAGTTCCTGACAGGAACGCTACTAAAAATTTAGAGGCCAAAAACAGAGCACGGAAATTGAAGTCAAGTTTTATAAAAAAATATTCTTGCTGCATAATGGATGACGAAACGTATGTTCTGGCAGATTTTTCGCAACTTCCAGGTCAAAAATTTTATGTTGCTGATGCTCGAGGGAATGTTGAAGAAAAGTTTAGGACCCAAAAGCAGACAAAATTTCCCAGAAAGTTCTTGGTATGGCAAGCAATATGCAGTTGCGGCAAAAGAAGCCACTCATTTGTTACAACGGGCTCTATAAATACCGAAATTTACATCAAGGAATGTTTACAAAAAAGGCTGCTTCCATTCATAAGACTTCATAATGTGTCCACTTATTTTTGGCCTGACTTGGCATCCTGTCACTATGGCAAACAAGCCCTTGAGTGGTACAAGAACAATAATGTGGTATTTGTACCAAGAGAGGCAAATCCTCCAAACTGCCCGGAGCTAAGGCCAGTGGAGAGATATTGGGCTCTTGTTAAAAGAGAATTGAAGAGTACAAAAAAGGTGTCCAAAAGTGTGGTAGATTTTAAACGGAGATGGACTACATGTTCGAGCAAAGTGACAGAAAGCACTATAAAAACGTTAATGGAAGGGTTTCCGAAAAAGGTTCAAAATTTCATCACTAGTGATTAAAACTATAAAAATAATTTTTTTTGTAAATTGTAATAATAATTTCAATCAAATAAAAAAAAATTAAAGCTGTAAGTTTAGTGGTTTCTTTTTTATAAACATATATGTATGTTAAGAATTTTTCGATCTCACTCCTTAATACTTTTATTTTGAAGAAAAATTCTCAGAATTTTAAGCAATATGTTATGTGTTTCTCTTTTAACCTCCAGATTGTGGTCATAATAAAGATAAATATGTATTTTAACCTCATTTGTATCTATATATGTAGAACAAGCTTTAACAGTTTTTATGTTAAAATACTAAAATTAAACAGAAGTAACTGAAGGGATAAATATCTGTTTTTGGAGAAAAGTACAAGTGCCAATTTTAAAAATATTTCGATATTTTTTTCTCAAGAACGAAGACTAATGAAATTGTTTCAAATCGGAACATTACACTATGCGACAAAAAATAATACCTGGAAAGTGATACAATTTTTCTGGAAGCTGCTGTCGAGTTAACAAGAATCTGTCTTTGAAATTTGCAAGACACCTCCAAAATCTTGAGTTACGGGTAAAAAATCGGGTTTTCATACCTTTAAGCACTTATAGGCTAAGCTGATTCTCAATCGAATATCCAATATATAAACCATTGGAAAGGTCACAGTTTCTTCGTTTAAAAAATTAAAATCGATTGAGAATCAGCTTAGTTAATGGCTTATAAGTACATAAAGGTATGAAAACCCGGTTTTTTACCCGTAACTCAAGATTTTGGAGGTGTTTTGCTAATTTCAGAAACATATTCTTATTGTACTCGTAAAGCCTATCAGAAATATAGTATTACTTTCCAGGTATTTCTACATTAGTTTTTTTTATCCTTAGTCACCACACAAAATTCTCTCGGAATAAGGGATTTACTATTGTGTGTATGATTTATAAATAACGGATTTTTTCACAGTTTTAGCTTTTAATTTGGGGCCATGCTCTCTTCAAACGAATCAGTTGCATTCGGTACTGGTTCCTTGCCATGTTCTGGCCAGATTTCAACAACTCATAATAGGCAGGACCCTTTCGGTCCTACAAAATACAGAGCATTACCTTAGCACCATGGATATATGGCTTTGGTGTTGTCTTAAGCTTCGGGTTATCGTAATGGATCAATTTTTCATCGCAAGCTTTTATTTTGTGTATGTTTCGGTGCAAAAATGTTGTATAGAGTTCAAGCAGCATTTCAGACTTTCAAAATCGTGTTGCAAAGTCGCTCAGCCTCAGTATGGTCCCAAATTTCCTTGCTTTTTTATGAATCCTGCTATTTACAACAATCTTTATTGAGTAAGGCCTCCAAATCTTGGTCTCCAAACTTTTTTCGCAGGTATGGGCGCTCTTTGAACCATAAGCTTTGGTGAGCCATCGGTGAGCTTCAGAGACACTTTTTCAAATTAATGTAAACCTTATCGCATATAATGTCGGTATCCCAAAGATTTTAAACTAAAATGAATTCAGTGTCTTTGGACTTATTTAAATAGAAGAAAGCTATAAGATCATTTTTATTAAAAATACATAAAAATGCAATCTTCGATATTTTAAGTATATATATATAAGACCTTTCAAAACTCCCACCATAGAGAATGAGAGTGACTCATTTTTTTATACCCTACACCACCATAGTGGGGAGGGTATAATGCGTTTGTGCAGATGTTTGTAACGCCCTAAAATATTAGTCTAACACCCACCTTAAAGTATACCGATATACCTTAGAATCACTTTCTGAGTCGATTAAACGATGTCCGTCCGCTGGCTGTCCATGTAAACCTTGTGCGCAGAGTACAGGTCGCAATTTTGAAGATATTTCGATCAAATGTGGTATATATTTTTTTTTCAGCTCAAGGACACAGCCTATTGAAACTGGCTGAAATCGGTCCATTATTTCACCTAGCCCCCATACAAATGTCCTTCCGAAATTGGACTTTATCGGTCATAAATATTTAATTTATAAATGTATCTCCACAAATTGCGCTCCAAATAAGTTTTATATATACAAAATTCATGTCACCAAATTTTGTTACGATCGGTCCATAATTAGTTATAGCTCCCATATAGACCCGCTTCCGAAAATCACTTTAACGTGCATAAATCGCTTAAAAATGTTGGTATACTCACAAAATTCAACATAGTAAACTTTCATATAGACATAAATCACACTACCTAATTTCATGGTGATCGGTCCATAATTGGTCATAGCCCCCATATAAGGCCCACTTCCGAAAATCACTCAAATATATAAATTATTGAAATTTTAAAAGAAAAATATTTTTGCTCTTTTACTTGGTATTAGGGTATTATAATATTGTGTAATATTGTGTTCAAAGTTAGAGAAAAATGAAAATTTTACAGTTTTGTTTCAATTGTATACCGAATACGTTATTATTCTTTACATTGTCAGTAAATAAAAGTTATATGTAAGTTTCCAGTACGTATGAGTACCAAATAAATATTAATAATAATCATACGCCTGCGATTATTTAAATAGAACATAAACTGAATTTACATTACACCGACAAAAGAAAAACAAAGTCGTTAGACACGAAACGGATGATATACGTCTGAAACTATAAATTAAAAGGAGAAAAACTGCGTTTTCAGTTTTTCATTTCGTGATCCTGTGTCCTTTTCAAAGGACTACAAAGTTTCAAAGAAGTATATTTTTCAAAAAATATTTAAAAATACTTCTGCTCATCCTATTATACCATATTTGGTGTCAAATGATCAAGAAGAGTTGGAAAATATTTCGTATTATTTTTATTTTATCCTGTCTGAAACAGAACATGTCAAAAATGTCCTTTCAAATATTTATCCTTTAATATCCTTTTAGCATTCCATTATTTTTGTCAAAAAAAAAAAGTGTGCTAAAGATCCAAATATTGAATATCACATGACAAAATTTCAAGTAGAAATTTTAAGTATTTTAAAACATTTTTTTAAAAATGTACTCCTTTGAAACTTTGAAGTCCTTTAAAAAGGACACAGGATCACGAAATGAAAAACGGAAAATGCAGTTTTTCCCCATTTAATTTATAGTTTCAGACGTATATCATTCGGTTCGTGTATAATATTGAGTGTCGTACGTTGTTATATTGATGGCTTAATATAGAAAGGTCGTATCTCGTTTTTTTTTTTTTTTTTTTCAAAATCGGATTTTTTTACATATTCTGGTAGACAAAACTCAAATAGAGCTCCCTTAAAATTTTCAGTTTCCTATGTTGACGAATAACAGATTTACAGTAATTATAAAAAAGCACTAACTCATTTAAAAAATCGTTTGAAAGAAGAACCCCTAGCTCATTTAAAGTTGAATGCATATTTTTTGGTTTATATTAAACAAACAACTTTTCTACAAATAATTTTTGATATATTACAAATTTTTAGTTGTTTTTTTTCAATTTTATTATTGAGTTTTTTTCTTCTCCGGTAAAGTGACTAAAAGTTGAGATACGACCTTCTATATTAAGCCATCGATATGTAGTTTAGATAATATTGAAATAATTTAAAGCTATACTATCACAAATATAACTGGTAACAAAATCATCGGTTATATGACTATTTATCGTAATCATAAGTTTGACAAACCAAAAACCTCATTAAGTTTTACAGTTTCTTACAAAGCACCTACTCGAACCACTAATCTATAAAATTTAACCAAAATATTCAGTAGTTAGTCGTTTCCATAAAAGTCATATTTAAAATCTGTTTTTTTTTTGTTTTGAAAACAAAACATGTTATTTTTTTCTAAAACATCAACTTTATTTGTTGGTGTAAACAAGTTTATTTAGTTTTTATATCTATTTTTTAACTCAACTTTATTTGATTTTTTTTTTTAGTTTTGTTTACATTTTATGGTTTTAGTACACTTTTTATGCGACAAACACAAAAAAAAAAATCTTTTTTTATGCAGATGAATAATAAAAATATTTATACAAGTCTTAAATAAAACACAACACTGTTCATTTCAATGCTAATTTCTGGTAATATGCGTGTAAATTGTAGCCCACTAACTTTTATATACTCGCACCAGCAAAACAACCAAAATAAAATGAAAAATATAAAATAAAAAATACTTTTAAGTAAAATTGCTGGTAATTTGAATATATTTACAAAACATACGACAACTAAACTACAGTTACACATGTTCAGATATACAAACTTATATAATAATCTGTCGTATGGCTCACACGTATATATTAGGGTAGCCTTTATTTTGCTATTTTTAGATGCTGCCAAATTCTAAAATTGTTCTAATGAAAGGAACAATTTCGATGAACAATAATAACTCTGTGCTTTTTTTTATTGAATGCGTGAAAATCTCTTAAACTGGGGTTTACAATATTTTCAAATTAATACATTTATCTAACCAAACCTTCAAAAAATATAATTGTTTTGCAAAATGCCAATAGATGCCAATAAACTATTTTTTAAAGACTATAGAAAAGGTGGTTAGTAAAGTGACCACTAAACCGCAAAGTGTTAAACGTTAACCCAAATTTTCAGAATTCGTTTTTCAGATAGTTTTTAGCACTAAATCTGAATAGATTGCTAACTAAGAGCCAACCTAATATACAATTACTTTGTAGCCAAACTCTCAGAGACAATTCATAAATATTTAAATTCATAATGTTTTGATGTAGTAAAAGAGTTGAGATTTTATTATGGATGACAATTTTGTGTGTGGCTGTTTGTATGTGTGTGGTAAGATTTTGTTGTAGTTGTTGTTGTTGCTTTTTATTTATTCAGTTGGTTTTGTTGCCTGGTTGCTTGATCGTTGTTTTTATTATTGTTTTTGTTGCTGTTGATGTCTCCTAAGGTAAAACCTCAGAATTGTATACATACATATATTAAATACACATACAAATACAGGCACATATAATTTTGAAACATCCCAGCAGTTTTGGGAGACTGTTTCGAACTAGTGATTTTCCCAGAAAATTTTAAATCAAAAGCTCTCTATGTTAGAGTCAACGGATTCTTTAAGAATCTAAGGTGATATTTAAAAAAATTATCTGTACTCCAGAGCTAACAGTTATTTTTCAACGTAAAAATAAAAGTTCGCACGAAACACTTGAGAAAAGAGTCGTCATAGAAAGAAACTCATTTGAGGAGTTTTATTTTTTCCTTCATAAAATAAAAGTCATTTGAGGAGTTTAATTTTTCCCGCTAGAAAATAAAACTCTTTTCGTTTTTTTTACTTTTGTACTTTTTTCAGTATCTTTCTTTATTGGGTTTATCTGATATAATGTTTGTAGTAATTTATTTGATTAAAAAAAACCACAAAAATTTAATAATAGGAATCAAACAGGAGTTTTAAATGGCCGTTATCAAAAAAACCTCATTTGAGGAGTTTTATTTTTCCTGTCAGAAAAAAACTCAGTGACTCATTTGAGGAGTTTTATTTTTCCCGCTAGAAAATAAAACTCTTTTCGTGTGTTTCTACTTTGTTTCAGTATCTTTTTTTATTGAGTCTAAGAAAAATAAAAAAAGAAACAATTTCATAATAGAAATCAAACAATAACAAATTAAAATTCCACTTAATTTTATTTGAATGACAATTTATTCAATTGCAATGCAATGAAATTGTAATGATGTAATTTTATGTGTCAATTTACATAAAATGAGTTTAATTTTCTGACGAGAAAAATAAAACTCCTCAAATGAGTTTTTTTTTGTGACGGCTATTTAAAACTCTTTTTTAAGAGTTTTTTTTTTTTTTTTTACTTTTATTTTTACTTTGAATAATAACTGCTGTAGATGGAGTTTTATTTTTAAAATCACAAAATAACGGTTATAAAAAATAACTGTTATATAACCAGCAACGTCACAAGTTATTTTAACACTTACATGTCCTAAGCAACACCTACATGTCCCAAGTAAGGGTCGACCCCCTTTTGCGACCCAATGACACTGTCTGATAGCTGATTCAAAGTAGTCAACGCATTGGACTGGTTATTTAATCAGCTTCATAGCTAGTAATTTTAACATGTACGGATGCTAATTGGCTTTAATAGTCAGTTATAAAAACATCTCATAAACAGACCAATAACCGATTGCTTGTAAACAATCCTTCCTCCGAAAACTCTCCAATAGCGACAATAAAGTGCAGTAAAAAACAAGTAAGAGAGCTATATTCGGCTGTGCCGAATCTTTTTACTCTTCCAAATTATACTTCAAAATACAAATTTGAAATATTTTTAGGGAAACAAAATTTATTTTTTCCAAAGTTGTTTTTTTTTAATTTTTTGGAAAATTTTTTTTTAAAACAAACATTTTTTTTAAATTTTTTAAATTTGTTTTTTTAAATTTATAAAATTTTTTTTTTTTTGTGGAAAAAAATTTCGGTTTAAAAAATATTTTTTCCGATTTTGACCTATTGTAGGTCCAACTTACTTATATTCGTTGTTGCAAAGTTCTTTGAAATATGTATCATTAGATATCGATATTGTCTATATTAATGACTTAGTAATCCAGATATAGGTCAAAAATATGTCAAAAATCTAGGTTGTCCTTGTTTTTTTTTCTCATATCTCAGCCATTTGTGGACCGATTTTGCTGATTTTAAATAGGAAACTTCTCGATAGCATGTGGCAGAATTATTGAAGATTTGGATCCCGAAGATATCTGGGGTCTTCAAAAAATTGATTTCAACAAACAGGCAGATAGACGGACATGGCTTAATAGATTCCGCTTTCTATAACGATCCAGAATATATATACTTTATAGGGTCGGAAAATTATATTGTGGAAATTACAAACGGAATGACAAACTTATACCTTTCTCACGAAGGTAAAGAGTATAATAAAGTGACTACACTCTAGATTACTTAGAGACACTTAAGTAACTATTGACTTCACTAGCGATTACCAGGGATGAATAAAAATACCAATTGACTTATCTCTGCTCTACAAAGAGCACCTGCATGTCAAATGTTATAAATTTGAGTCAGACAAGTGAGCAGATATAAGTGACAATTACTGTCTATAAGGGATACCTTGACAACTTGCTTAACTGCTGGGATTTATATTAAAATTTACATTTTACAATACAATGAGATATATACGATGGTAGGTTGAAATTAGCTCATTTATATGACATGAAATTAAAATATAATTTTTATAAATTTTAAGATCTTTTCAGCCCGCCTTTTTATTAAATATTCAAAAGTGTATGTATCAGTGTAGAATGATTAGAAGCAAAACATTTGTGTTTATTTATATGTGTACGTATGTCAAGTTAAAATGTTAAAGACTACAAACATAAATGTGCATATAAATAACTAAAATAACATCGTAAAAACTCAACATTTGTAGTTATAGTTTTTTATGTTAATGTTAGTACTTATATCTTTGTGTGTGTGTTGCAAATATGTATGTATGTATTTGAGAGTGAGCGAAGCGTATGTGAGGAAATGTATGTTTGTATATGTTAATTTGTTGTAGTTGTCTTGTAAATTTTAAGTTGTTTTTTTAGGGTAATTCCTTTTTTTTCCTAGTTTTTTTGCATTACTTTCTATATGTGAGTTCTATTTTTTTTTGCACAATAAAAACCACAAGCAACAACTTTTACTATGACAACAACAAGAATGACTAACTAAAAATATACTTTCGACTAAAAGATATACATACATATACTAAGACATACATATATAAACGTAACGTACAAAATGGCTATGATTTAGATTTTAACTAGTATGTTTTTTTTTCTTAGTCGTACAACCAAAGTTGTGGATTCATATAATGGAAATTGTGGGATAGTGAACAAATATTTTCCAAAAAAGTAATTTAGATAATTAACCAGTCTTGAATAGAACAGCTAAAACCCGCTGTTCCTTGCTACCCGTATCGTAATGAAATAAAGAGTTTAGAGTTAAAAAATTATATTTAAAATAAGAGAGAGCTATTCGGACAAAGTTTAAATAATCTCGTAATTGTAGTTGTCAAGATATTTAAAAATAACTGTTTACTTTGTATGGGAGGTGACTTACCCCCTCTAATTTTATTTGTTAAACTTCATGCAGTGATACGAAATTGATTCATATAAAGTTTGAAGACTTTCACAATTATAGTTCCGGAGATGTTGGAAAATAACAATTTACTTTGTATGATAGTTACAACGCCCACTAATACAATTCCGCCCATTTCCAAGCAAACTCCGTATAATTATAAGAATGGTACCAAAGTAAATTCCGCGAAGTTTTGCGGAATTCGCAATTATAGTTCACCAAATATTCCATAATAACTATTTACTTTGTATAGGAGGTGCCATGCCCACTTAAAATTTTACAGCCTATTATTTCTTCCAGATATAGAGGAATACAATGAAACTTTCAATATGACTGGTTCATTGGTTGAAGCTCCTATAAGGCACAGACAAACAAACAAATAAAAAAGACATACATTAATTTTTATCTATATATGAGGAGGAGTCGCAGAACAAAAGGAGCTTTTTCAAATTTTTTTGCAAATTGATTTTTTGGTATTTTAATAATATTTGGGTTAAAATTTTCTAGAAAAAATCAACTTCCAAAAATTTTTAAAAATTCAAAAAAGTACCTTTGGTTCTGCGGCTCCTCATATACATTAAGGACTTCAGCTATTATAGTGCCACAGGTATACTAATTTTAACTTTAACTTAACATTATTGATTGATCTTGATTTATCTCCTAATAATTCATATGTATACCCAAGTCATAAATAAATTATTCCTTTTGGATAGTAATTCATGCACAATTTTTCAACAATTTCGCTCAAGAACTTTCTGAGCTAGAGGTATTCAAAATTTGACATTTTGGCAAAACAAATGTTTTTTCTCATCCATGTAACTTATTATCTATTTTTCTTAGCAAAATGTGTCCCAAATTGTTTAGATAGCTATTTCTTCAATCTTTCGAAAAAAAAAATTAAAAAAAATGTTTGAAATTTTTTTTTCAAAATCAAAAACTTTTTTTACTTTTTTCCAAAATGGGCCCTTTTTTCTCAAAATAAAGCTTAGATCTTTTCCTTGAAGAGCTTTTTGGTCGCTTAATGGGATGAGAGTTGGATATCTATCAAAATAAATGTTTTGTAACTTAAGACACACAATTTTAAACTTTTTCTTACTAAATCAAAAACTTTGTTGACTTTTTTTCAAAATGGGTCCTTTTTTTGCTCAAAAGAAGCTAAGGTCTTTTCCTTTAATTTTTTTTTTTGCTGAGTGGGATGCGAATGGGATATCTATCAAAATAAATGTTTTATAACTGAATTACTATCCAATTTCATCCCAATCGGAAGACTTCAATTTCAAAACTTGGTTTACTTACTTGAAATCCCCCATAAATAAGAAGGTTTTCCCATTTATGTACTAAATATTCACGCTCACTATTGCTAGCATACCCATTTTTGGCCTATGAAATTAATACAAAGTTTCTAGGCTTCACATATTAAAATTATACAGAGAGACATAAATTCAAATGTTTAGTTTGTATGAGAGGTTCCACGCCCACTATTGATAGTGGGCGTGGCACCCAATTAATATTGCTGGTACAAAATGTATGGATTGTATATATTCGATTCTTTTTTTTAATTAACATCATATGGGAGGTGCCACGCCCTCTGTTGCTACTACTCCCATTTTTGTCTCAAATATTTATAAAAACGATGGAATTGTGATGTAATTACTTACTTGAAATTTTGTGGTTTTCATCTAAAATTATTAATTTTAATGATTTTATAAAATTCCATATTTCATTTCAAATTTCCACACAATTATACTTTCTACGAATTTAACTTTTTCTCCTAGCCTTCCACTTACAACTCTATGTTCAATGTTTATACTGAAAAAATATATTTTGTTTTTCTGTAAAATATTTAGGTACTTATTCGTACTTCTATTGTTAACCAAAATAATGCTGGAAAAAAAATATAAAAAATTTAACTTATGATTATACGCCCTCTTAGCTTAACAATTGTTAGTCATATTGTCTAAAAGACAAACAATTCTTAACGTTAGTATTTTTTTTCAGCAAAAACAACATAAATGTGAAAATCTATTGTTGAAATGAAAAAAAAAAAATTGTTAGATGGTTTGAAAGATACCCTATGAATGGCATAAATCTGATAGACTTAATTAAATATAAAGATAAATTTTCAATTTTGAAAACAATTCTTGGGATATCTTTACAAAAAGTTGCAATGTTCCTGATAGGAACAACAGGGAAACATATATGTATGTATATATAATTATCTTAAAAAAATGTTCTCCGATTTCTTGCTCTAAGCTTATAGCAATTTGATCAAAATCAATATAAATACATATTAATGTATGTCTGTTTATTTGTTTGTTTGTCTATGCCTTATAGGAGCTTAAATATTATTGAAAATATTTCTCAATTAAATTGAAAAATTTTATAACATATTTTGCTGGGATAATGCCGGTTTTTTCCAAAGCCAAATTGTGTTTTTTTTTATTTTTTGTTGCAGTTACCACAACATTGTTGTGGGTCAACAACTTTTTAAAATGTGTATTATTGTTTAACTTTACTCGTAACAACAAACAAAAAAGAAATAAACACAGAAAAACAGAAAAAAAAAATAAAACTGTGAAAAGTTTTTTTCAAAGAAACCACTGCAACTTCAATTTTATTGTGTATTTAAAGGGTTTCTTTATGAGAAATGAAATTTAAAAATATGCATACAAAGGAATCTAAAAGAAATTGTAAAGAATACATTATTATTTGATTTTGAATGGCTGCAAAGAGTAAAACAAATAGAGTTTTCTGGTGGCTAGAAATTAAACAAAACATTTGGAGTTGAAGAAATAAAACAAACGGATTTAGAAACAAAACTAATGAAAATTCATGCGACTTTTAGAGCAAATATAAATATCTAAGTAGATAAATAAAGGATGTTTTCAAATTCGGGCAAGATATGAATGTGCCGTCATTTAGCTGAGACATCTAATTAAAAACTAATGGCAATTTAGCAGTCATAGTTTGAAAAAAATCATCTTAAGCGAAGAAAAACCTTATCACCTCGAAAAAACCTACTTTTATGTATCGAAAAACAAACACATTTGGTGGGAATTTTGTTCTGGTGGCATCATTGGACCATATTTCTTCAAAAATGAGTCTACATGATAAATTGGTCAATTTAAAAGTAGATGACATATGGTTTCAACAAAGCAAGTGGCACATTAACATAAAACCCGCGAAACAATTAAATTACTATAAGAGATATTTCCTAGTCCTAATTTTTGTGATTAAATACCATTGGATTTATTTGTATGACAATATTTGAAGCTGAAGGTCTATACCAACAATCACATGACTACAGTGCTTTGAATGAAGAAATTACGCTTTTCTATCTCTTGTGTGGGAAACCACACAATAATAATAGTTTTTAAAAATGGTTAATAGGCGATGTTCATGAATCAATGTAGCATTGAAAAAAAGTATTTATTGAAAAATACTCTTTGATTTCGCGATATATAAAAAGCTACATTTCTTAACCTCTTGTGTGGTTTTTCACACATATGTAAGTTCTATGTTTTTTGCACTACGATCAACGCACAGTGGGTTCGATAGAAAAATTGTAATAAAAGTGAATCTTTTAAACTACAGGTCCGATTGCAAAATGATTTATCATCTGTTAGAATGCATACTGAGATACAGGATGTCAAAGTCCTTTTACCTTTGGTTAGGAAAATTTGTACAGCTTGTAACTTGTACAAAACTGAACTTATTTCAATGAATGAAACTTAGTTATAAAATAAGTGTTTACTTCACTAAGTAATTTCTTATACTTTAAAATTATATTGGGTGTATGACTTAAAAATTCGGGACTTACAATAGATGGCGTGAACACGGTATTTGTTTTTAATAACTTATATGTAATTTTGAAGGGTACCTAACTGTCATTTATTCTCAATTAGCTACTGAACATTATAATGAAACAATAACGTTTCTTCTGCTTCGCAAATGTTGAATCTTTTACCAACAAAGCGTCATATGCAGGAATTTTTGCTTTACTTCTTTAATTTGAATCACACCCACTGCTCACCGAAGCTTATGGTGAATATGTTCCATCGGTTTCAATGCGATAAATGGATTGTGCGGTTCAGAAGATGTGATTTTGATGCTGAAGACAAAGATCATCTATGCCAGCCAAAAGAGTTTGAACGCAAAGAATTGGAGGAATTACTCCATGACATTTTTGGTAAAACTCAACAAGAGCTTGCAAAATCATTTGGAAAAATCATTGAGCAGCAGGATTCATCCAAATTGGGTAAATTGAAGCCGGAAGAAGACCTTGAACGACGATTTTAACGAAATAATGCTTGAACTCTATATTATCTATATCATTACTTGCTATATAACCCGAAGCGTACGAGATCGTATGTGAAACAAATCAGCCAATCGACAAAAGAGCCATGGCCTTATAGTAATTCTCCATATTTGGTGGGAGGATAAGGGTATATCTATTATGAGCTGCTGACAACTGACCAGATTGTCACAGGAAATCTGTACCGAACCTGATTTGAAGCTAGCACTGGCCTGAATGTGCAGCCAGACATGAAACCGTTCGTTCCATCATGACAACGCACGACCACATGTTGCAATACCTGTTAAAAAGTATTTTGAATGAAGTGATTGGGAAGTTTCGTCTCACCAACTTTATATTCCATACAAATTGAAGCCGAGAGACCTTGAAAGATGATGTTCCATATCCAAAATGATGCTTGGACGCTATAAAGGAAAACCAGTTTTGCACCGAATCATTACCTGCGATGGAAAATGGATCCATTACGATAACCCGAAGCATATGAGATCTTATATGAAGACCGGTCAACCAGAGGTGATGTGTATTTGGTTAAAAAAAAAGACTCCTATCTAGTATGAGCTACTGAAGTCTGACCATAGCATCACAGAAAACCTTTACCAAATGCAACTGATGCATTTGGAGCGAGCATTGGCCGAAAAAATCATGAAACAGTAATATTCCATCATGACAATACTAGGCCACATGTTGCAATACAAATTAAAAGTATTTACAATGAAGTGGTTGACAAGTTTTGCCTCACCCCTTTATAGCCCAAACGTGTCTCGTCCGACTGCTATTTGTTTCGATCGAATCGGAATGTTCTCTCTGGGATACGCTTCACTTTGGAACAGAGTATCCGATATAGACTTGCTTCGTTCATGGAATCAAAAGATGAGCAGCTCTTTTTGCTCGGAATCCATATGTTTCAGGAACGATGGGAAAAGTTCATAACTAAAATTATGAATCAAAAATAGTTACAATGCCTTAAACGGTCACTATTGTGTAAGCTTTCAAAGCCAAAGAATAAAAATAGTTTTATGGTCTATCAGGACAAACATTTCTTTTGTTGCAGCAACCCTGATTTCTTATCTATGTCATACTGTTATTATATAAGATATACTATAATTAACTTCTTAACGTTAGCTCTTTTCTAAAAACTATTAAACAGCATTTCAACTCATATAGTAATAAATAACCTTGAGCTTATTTTTGATTAATTTTTCAAAATTTTCCCAGATTTTGAAAGCTAAAAGTCAAGCTATTGTTTATTACATCCAACACTTTTTAAATTAATTAGTTTTTCTCTGAAAATTTCAATTTTAACCTTACAAACATGCTGAAATGGAAAAACCTCGTGAAAATGAAAAATAAAAAAAAATCATACAGTAGTAGTTGATTGTTAAACAAATCAAAAGTAACATTTTTGTATATTTAGTATATTTCACAAAACATAAAAAAAGATTCTGTAAATGTGAAGACATTTGAGACATTTTAGTAAGACACTTGAACAATACATTTTACTTTTCACAAAAGAGTAGCAACAAAACTGAGTGACATGACTAAAACATGTTGCATATAAGTATGTTTGAACGAGTTGAAGAATACACAAATGGTTCAACTAAAGTATAAAATTTTATGACTATAAAAATAAAAAAAGCAGAAACAATAGCAAAAAATAATAATACAAAAAAAAGGGCAAACATTAATGGAAAATACAGGTTGAGAATAATAATTGTAAAAACATAAACGAGGTTCGCTTAAAATGGTGACGGAATGAAAAAATTCGACTCTTCTGAATTCGAACTTTGAACTTCAATAAAAGACAAACCAAAGCGAATTTTTGTTTCTTCATAGCTTTTTGTTTCAGTAGAAATCCTGCTGTCCAACTTCTAATAATTTTTATTTAATTCACCAAATAACCGAGCAAGCCTCGTACTATTTTGCCAAACTCTATCAGTTTGTTTTATATTTTTTTAAAAAACAATGTTGCAAATTTAGTTTTGTAAATGAAAAATAGAAAAAAATAGAAATAAACATTTACAATAAACCAACACTTATGTGTCAAAAGCATTTAACCTGAAAGGACATTTGGCAATTTGCTGCTGTCAAAGTGTCAATTGTTTTACGTTCTTATTTTTCCTGGTTTTTTCCAAAATTTCTTTTGTTCCTTTTAGACTTAAGTAAGAGTTTAAAAATAAAACAATTTACAGAAATAATAGAGAGAGATAGACAGAGCTTTACTAAATTGGTTATTAAAAACTAAACTAAAAAAAAACCTTAAAATTTTTACGGAAATTTCTTCATTATTCGTTTTGTTTCCTTCTTTTCTGGCTTATTTTCAGATAATAATTTCATTTGTGATTGTCGCCTGCAATGGCTGTATGAATTGAAAAATCGTACACGTCATCCACAGTTGCGTGACTCGTTGGAGAAATTTGTGTGCAATTTACAGGAGCCACATTTGCACAATTTCATTGAGCCAGTGCCCAACCATGTGTTGCAGTTATTAAATGTGGGTGGCATAAATGCAGCTTTAAGCACCAGCGAACAGTTCATGAGTGGAGCCAATAGTAAAAAACATCATACCAAACAACGCCAGGGAGCTCAAAGACGTAACAACAACAAATTTGAGGGTCAAATTCAATTAACAGACGATGGACATGCTGGACACGAGCAGGCATTAGAAAATTCAGCTTCGTTGAAGAAGAAACGTGCTCTATCACAGTACCAGGGCATTGGCAGTTTGGATGCCAGCAGCACAACCAAGGATACCAGCCATACGCCCGTAGAAAGTCACTACATATTTGGGGGACCAGACAGTAACAGTGGCCTGCACAATGATTATTTTGATGCCAACTCTGAGGTACTTTTGACACATCCCGTCAAAATGGAAGATGAACTGGAATTGATGAAGCAAAATGCTTTATACTCACAGAATAATGATGTTCTGACATCAGCACAGAGTCACAATCATTTGGATGGTGCAGATTTGATGACGGTACAAGCCTTGGCCATACCAGTGCGTCTGTTCTTATTGAAACCAGAACGTCTGCCATGTCATGAAGAGCTGAGTGATCCCACTGAATTGCCGCTGTCCAGAGATCTTATGGATGCACGCAGCAGTAATGTACAGGTGTTATCAGCCTCCATAAATGGCTCAATAAGCAAACATTCCTTCAACATTTTATGGCTGATATTGGCCATTGTCTATGGCACTCAAGTTGGCTAAGAAGGTATACTTAGCCTTAACTATTATACACACTCATCAGCATCATTTTTTAGTTTCATTTACACACATCTACACACATTAAGAAGGGTTTGAAATGTAAGAAAGAAAAAAATTCAAAAAAGAAAAATAAAATCAACGGGTTTATTACATACAAATAATTAAATTCATTTCGGGGTCATTAACATTTTTTCACTAATATTTAAAAACAAAAATTAAAACAAAAAAAACTTACAAAAAAAGAGAAAAAAAAATATTATAATATAAGCTAAATAAGTAATAATTTCAAAATTCACCTTGTGTTCTTATTCATATGAAAGAAAATTAATAAAATTATTATTAATTAATTAAGTCCATCATAATTTGTGTTGTGCTTTTTTTATATAGCTACACAAAACACTACACAAATAAATCTTTTACCAAATAAACATACTTCATTCAGGTTTTTAATTATAATTTACTTTATTTTGATTTTCTTTTACTATTAAGATCTCTTAATTAAATACTATAATTTATGTCATAATTATAAAAACAAAACTTTTATGCTTAATTGCTTGCAAACTAATGGTTAGCCTTTAATTTTATTTTAATTTTTATATTGTATTTATACATACAAAATGCCAAAGCAGTCCAATAATTTATTTTATAAGTCATAATTTTATTGTAAATACACTGATCATCAGAAAAAGAAAAATTTAAAAAAAAAACCAAAAATTAAATAATAAAAATTAAATACACTAAAAAATAAAATTTTTTCCAAATTTTTTATTATTAATTTCTAAAAGAAAGGAAATGTTGCATCATAAAGGGAAAATAATATTGAAATAATAATAACTTTTTGTATAGAAATAAATCTCACGACTTTTCAAAAAACATTTAAAGTGCTTAACATTTCAAATGAAGCTACTTCAAAAAATAATTAATTAATCTATTTTCTATTCCGGAAATCTATACAAATGCTTAAAAATTAAATTACTATTCCTGTCAAATTTTAGATTTCATTGAAGCAATCACAATTTCTTATACTTATATAAGAAGCTATACAGAAATTTTTAAAAGTATTACAATTTTGGAAGAGTGTTATTTTGAAACAAAATCGGATATTGGCTTAGAATCTCTTGCTATTCAAAAAGCTTATTTATTACACCGTCCGACAAATAGAGAAAAAATTCGTTAGACACGAACCGGATGATATACATCTGAAACTATAAAGTTAATGGAGAAAAACTGAGTTTTCAGTTTTTCATTTCGTGATCCTGTGTCCTTTTTTAAGGACTTCAAAGTTTCAATGAAGTACATTTTTCAAAAAATATTTAAAAATACTCCTGCTATTCCAACAATGACAAATTGTATGTCAAAAGAACAAGAAGAGTTGTAAAATATTTTGTATTATCTTTATTTTATCCTGTATGGATCAAGAGATGTGAAAAATATCCTTTAAAATGTTTATCCTTTAATATCCTTTAAGATTGCCAATAAATTCCTTTTAAAAAACAGTGCGTTAAAGACCCAAATATTCTATACTAAATGTCAAAATTTCATCCTTTATATATATATATAAAGGTCAAATTAAAATATAAAAAAAAAATTTATTAGTATACAAAAAAGTTTTATTAAGAACTTTGTTTATAAACTACACCACCATAGTGGGGGAGGTATAATGGGTTAGGGCTGTTGTTTGCAACATACAAAAATATTGTTCCAACACCCACCTTATATATGCTCAGGATCACTTTCTGAGTCGACTAAGCGATGTCCGTCCTTCTGTCCGTCCATCCATGTAAACCTTGTAATTAAACTACAGGTCGTAGGTTTAATGATAATGCGACAAAATTTAGCACAAACCTTTATATTGTCCCAAGCACAAAGGCTATTGAATTTCGTTAGAATCAGCCCATTATTTATCATATCCCTCATACAATTGGCCTATTTGAAAATAGTTAAGCTCTCATAAATATCTTAATTATAAACATATTCAAACCAAATTCATCACAATTAATTTCTATGTTAGCCGAACTCTCACCAAATTTCGTGACGATCGGTCAACAATATTCCATAGTTCCCATATAAGCAACATTCTCGAATATGTCATTAATATACATAAATCTCTGAAATATATCAGTATCCAAACAAAATTCAACACAAATATGTTCCATATATTCGCGATTCATCCTACCAAATTTTGTGACGATTGGTCCATAATTAGTCATAACTCCCATATAAGGCCCTCTACTGAAAATGTGTGTATTCAAATAAGATTCAACACAAATAAGTTTCATATCAAAAGGAAACACTTTGTAATCATATACCCGGTGTAGGGTATCATAGGGTTGGGCTTGCCCGACTATACCATTTTACTTGTTTATTAAAAAGTCTTCTTCGTTGCTTTTCACAACGGAATTTGTTTTATTTTTTTCGAATGAAATATTAAAATAAAATATAAAAAATCAAATAATTCAAATTTAAAATATTTTTCAACACTTAAGTAGCTAAGATAGAAGGATGAAATTTTGGCGTGTGGTATTCAATATTTTAATCTTTAACTTACTATTTTTTAAAAAAAAAAATATTGGAAATCTAAAAGGATATTCAAGGATAAAAATTTTAAAGGACATTTTTGACATCTTTTGATCCTTACAGGATAAAATAAAAATAATACGAAATATTTTGCAGCTCTTCTTGATCATTTGACACTAAATTTGTTATAGTAGGATGATCAGAAGTATTTTAAAAATGTACTTCTCTGAAAATTTGAAGTCCTTTTAAAAGAAAACAGGATCACGAAAGAAAAACTGAAAACGCAGTTTTTCTCCATTTAATTTATTGTTTCAGACGTATTTCATCCGGTTCGTGTCTAATATTGAGTGTCGTACGGTGTTATATAGAAATTGTATTTTATTGATTCGGAACAGAAATGAGAGAAATCAAAATATACATCATGAAATAAACTTTTTTGGAGTAAAATAGACTTTCATGGAGCCACTCACAAACAGCTCAATATTATTGTCCTCAATTTGCATTATAAAAATATTTAATGTATATAACTTGATTTTGTCTAACTTCGCGAATAATTTTAAATGCCGTTTTTTCATATTCCTATTAGGTTTATGACTTAAAAATGCGTAATTTTTTAAAATGTGTAGCTTTTATTTTGAAACATTTGTACAATATAAATTTATTCAAAGTATTAACCATTGTTAGCTATGACCTTTTCCCATATATATCCCAACATATGGATTTCGAACCAAAAGAACTTCTCATCTTTTGAGGCCAATAACGAATCAAGTCAATATAGTATACATACCAGAGAAGCAAGCCGATTCAAAAATTTCGGCGGCGGCTTATGAGCAGCAATTTTCGGCGGCGGCGGCTAGCCGGCTCTACGCCGAGTTTTCTACCGGCTGAAAAAAATTTCAGCTTAGCCAAATTCAAACAATAGCTGTATTCACAATGTAGAGTACTTGGCCTAGAAAAAAAGCAGAAAAGCTATTTATTGACAAACATTTCAATTTCTAATGTTTTTATTTTTTTTGTTTTTATATTGTGCTCTCTTACAACATTACCAGGACAAGTACTCTACATTGTGAATACCGCTAATAATCTTTTGTCCTCCTTGTAGCTTTATAAGATATTTTCATATCAATTTGTCTCAACAGTATTCCTAATTTTTATAAATTACTGCGCTACTTTAAATAAAAATATTTTTAATTATTAAAAATTAATTAATTACAAAACCAATAAATCAAAACACATGTTAAGGGAACTCCTTTAAATGCTTAAGTTTCCCATTTGGACAAATGTGCAAGTTTGCGCGATGTGTTTCGTGAACCCACCATTTCAATTTTGTGCAAGTTTATACAGAAAATTTATATTTGATAAAAATGTCACATAAAAATAAATTCAACAAAAGCTTTAATAATTTTTTTTCAAATTGTATAAATTTTAATTCTAAAATTGTTGAATGAAAGTTAAATCTTTGGAACAAACGATGGTATACATATTTTGGAAGACTTTGTTTACGTTCTAGATGTCGGTTAATGTTTTCATACACAATGCCATTCAACACAATAATTCTGTTCCAAAGTGACACAATTTCTTATAAATAAAAGTAAACAAAAGCAGCTGGTTAAAAGAACCAAAAATTAATTGTATAATACATTTGTAACTTAATATTAAATAAAATACGATAGAAAAAATGAGAATCGGCTAGAAATTGAGCCGCCAACCAGCCGAGTAATTCGGCGGCGGCGTGGCTTATTGAAAAAAATCGGCTGAGCGGCTAGCTGTCAGCCGCGCCGACACGGCTTGCTTCTCTGATACATACTCTGTTCCAAAGTGAAGCGTATCTCAGATAGTGCGTTCTGCATCGCTCGAAACATATAGTATTCGGATGGTGCAAAGTCTGAACTATAACTCGGGTGAGGCAAAACTTCCCAAAAACTTCTTTCTAAACAGGTATTGATACCAATTGATACCATTTTTCGAAAAATGTTCGCGTCAAATGAATTAGGTGCGTCGGTTAAGTTTATCTGTGATGATCTGGCCAGATTTCAGCAGCTCATAATAACACCCTTTTGCTCCCACCAATTTCCCTGCTATGCGCAAACGTTTGAAATCATTTGGAGCAGCTTGAGTTGCTCCTAATGATTTCGCAAGCTCTTGTTGAGTTTGACATCAAACTTCATGGAATAATTCCTCAAAGGTATTCTACCTTTTATTGTTTGGCTTGGGGGATCTTTGTCTTGCGTGTCAAAATCCACACTTCTGAACAGTACAAACCATCTCTCGCACGTTGAAACCTATGAAATACATTTACCATAAGCTTCGGTGAGCAATCCGTGAGCTTCAGCGGCATATTATACTTTGTTGGCATAAACTTTTTCGATGCAAAAAAAATCATTGTTGTTTATCCATTCATGTTCAATATCTCAGTGAGAATAAATGACAAATTCAAAATTGCATATATGTAAGTTATTAAAAAAAACAGCGTTCAAAAGATACACCATCTATTGCAAATCCCGCATTTTTAAGTCATACGCCTAATACTTTCATAATAAATATTTCGAATTTTTAAGGTCATTAACTTTTACACATTTTTTGACAAATTGTTTTTTTTTGGTATTTTTATAATATTTGGGTTGAAATCTTCTAAAACCAATCAAATTAGCTAATTTTTTTAAAATTTTTTACAAAGTAAATGGGTTCTAAAAAAATTGGTGCTTAACAAAACGTACTTTTTTATTTTTGTTTGAACAACACTAGTATAAAGCGGCAAAAATAATTGGGGGATTCAAACGGTCTGCTATTAGGTCGTATTGTCATAATGTTCTAAAATATAATTTTATTTAAACAAATGTTTGTTTAATATATTTAATTTCAATGTGTAATTTTTTTGTATATTAGATCAGGTTTAAAAACATTCAGTCAAAAGGTTATCGTTAAAAAAATTTAATTTTTTAATTTAGTTTTAAACAAAACGTTGTTTTTTACTTTTTTCTAGCAAAAGGTTCTTTTTCCGATATAAAAGTGATTTTATATCAAACATCCTTAAAATGTAATGTGGTGACTTATGGCAGTTAGATGTATCTATAGAACCTGTAAATGTTACCATTTCGAGGTTCAAGAAGTTTTTTAAAAGGACGAAATAAATAAAAAACAATTTCCAAAAAATTTTAAATGAGGTAAAAAGCTCATTTAGCTATTGATAGAATTACATTTTGGACAATTACGTTTCGACTCCCACTAACATGTCAGATGTTAGAGGTATTAAGAAACAACCTTCAATTAATTTCCTGCTCGGATTCTAATTAACCAATTTTTTTTAGGGCTAGTCTAACGTACACTAAAGGGTCAGCCAAATGTTTTAAGAAAAAATTGGAATACTGAATAGGCCTTGTATCCATATTTAAAAAAATTTAGCATTTTGAGTATGTAATTCTATATATGTATTTCTTGTATTTTACATCTGCTTAGAACTGGGAGGTAAAATCTGCTGCATTTGTCAGCATTATTCAATTCCCCAGCAAAAACTTTAATTTCCAAGTAATAAATTAAAGTGATTAATTGTGGCCAGTACTTACCACAACCGCTAATAAATAGAACATTACTTTAGTAATGACTTAAATTACTCATTGATAGTTGTACCTAGGGTATTCAATCGATTAACCGTTAATCGGTTAACCGATTAATTTTGGTCGGTTAACTGTTCGAATAATTCAAAATTGCCGATTTTCAAATAACAAATAAACCGATTAATTTGTGTCGATTAACCGATTAACCGAAATTCCTATTTTTTGTACTTTACTTATTTTTTTGTATTTATTTTTACAAATGTCAAAGTAAAATTACATATTTTTTCGAACATCCAATAACAACTGACATATTCAATTTACATGTACATATTTGTTGGATGAAAACATGATAATTGACGAAACTGGAGACTTTACTGAAACGAGTCTTTTATCAGAACTTGTAGAAATTATTAAAAGTATTTAAAATCTAAAAAAATTCAAAAAGGACGTAAAGGTATAAAATTACTGAGATGTTGTATATTCTTTATCATGCCTTATTTTCAATTTCTCCAACATCTACAATCAGCGAGAGAATTTTTCCAAGTCGAGTTTTATGAAAACTCAGAAAAATTATTTATTTTTTGGCTGAATTGTTATATTTTGTTTATTTTTATGTTTTTGTTCTTTTTATTAATAACATACTTAAATAAATACACAAAATTCGTGGTTTTATTTTCAGTTTGTAATTTAAATATAAATTATTCGGTTAATCGAAAATCTAAACCCCGATTAATTATTTGCTCGATTAACCGATTAAACCAGTAACCCGATTAATTGAATACCCTAGTTGTACCACAGAAGTCGTTATCAGTTAAAACAGAATTAGCTTAGTTGATAAACAGTTAGATACCAGATAATAAATAAGTCATTATACCACTGCTTCTTTGTAATCCAGATAGTATGTACTTGTCATTGAAAAGTATGTTATTGAGTAATTGCAAATTATTACTAATGGATAGTTTATTGGGAATGTGCGTATTACAATCAGCCCAATTATGATTAGAAAAATTCCCCGGGAGTTTGGAAGTTTTTTCCCATTGAATTTGAATAGGAAAAATGAGAAAAGGGAAAAAACTCCCGGGGAGTTTTTATTCATAATTGAGTTGAATATCTTTACTGAACAGAACTTAGTATTTTATTAAACATGTGTTACGTCGATTATTCATGCTCTTAGCTTCAATTAGTAAATTTAAAAATAATTTTGGACATAAAAAAATACTTTGGAAGGACTTCGAACATATTTTGCAAACATATAAATATCGCAGTTAGAAACTCTGCTAATTTCTGATTCTCTGATTAACACATGAATTGTCAGAATGATTATCAGACAAATATACAAAATATCTACACTAAAATTCGAAGACACAAAATTGAAAAGGTAAGGATATGTTGCACACATAATCTACTTTCCTATAATTCTATCTTTCTAATTAATAATTATTTCACATAAACATTTAATGAAAAGTAAAATTTTTGGGAAAATTTATAACAATTCAAAACTCACAATTTTTATTTACTTGAACTGCCAATAGCATTGTCTTGGATGAATCTAACAATTAATTGATGTCGATAAGATAAAGATAACTAGTCAATATTTTATACTTATCACTTGGGTTATAATGGGTCGAACATTTTTTTGATATTGACCCGTAATCGTTCCGAATTCTATTTCGTTATATATGTCGTTGATAAGATCTAAGAAATGAACGAGATATAGGTAAAGAAATCGTGGTTATGGCTTATAACTTTGTCATTTGCAGGCCAAAATTTTTAGGTCCAATATATTGATGTATTAATCATGGCTTCGGAATATTCACCTCTACATGGATAAATCGACTTCGCTACTTATAACGATCCAGAATATATATTTATAATTTAGATTTCAAGGTAACTGAAAATATTAATCCATTTAAAATTTGCATTTTTGATTTAGCATTAATTAGAATTGGGAAAAAATGTTTTACCCTCACATCAAACCACACAAAAATAATAATTATTATACATTTTGAAATAAAATTGATAAAGCGATGCTCATGAAAATTCTTTACTTTTCCTAAGCAGAAATAAATTTATTTAAAAAGTGACGTTGTATTTTCTATGTAATTTGCGCTAGGAACGGTTTTTTTTTGTCGTCAAATATGTTGTTTCTACCAAAAGTTTTATTTATTGTTGATACACTAATTCAATGACAAACAAAATATAAAGATAAATATGTAGTTGATGGTAAATTCTGATTTTGACTACAAAAAATATTTTGTTGCTAGTGTAAAATTCATAGACATAAAGTATGTGTGGAAAACAACATAAGTTTCCAAGTATCCAAATTTAAAATTTGGATATTTGTTTAATTGATAACATTGAATAATTTTAGAACTTGAGCGCAGCGAAAATGGAAAAGTTCCAATATAATTTTGCCACATATAATCAAGACTCAATTTTTATTAACACGTCAGATATATTCATGAAAACTTTAGTTTTGAAAACCCGAATACTCAACTACCTTGGTATTTATCTGGTACCATGTTTTGCATATATAATAAAAAGTATTTGAAAGATCTTTCCATTGATTTAAACCATGACTATCTATAAAGACGAAGGTTAAATAAAATATGGCACTCTAGTATATAACATGCAATCTGTTACTACTTTACTTTTCTTTTTACAAAAATATCCCAATTTAAGCGAAATAAATTAATTATATATCTTAACTTATCTGGTGTAATTGAAGAATTTTTTTACTGAATATAAAGCAGAACACAAGGTTTATTACAAGTGTCTAAAAATTTCTTCTAAATCTAAACGAAATCTATATAAGATTAAAAATAATTTATTTATATGAATTTAAATTTTGAACCAGTTTGTTAACAGCTGAAACAAATATTAAAATCATATATTAGATTAATTCCACACTTCTAAAAGCAGGTAAAATCATTTTCCAAACAATCAATTCTCTTAATTTCACTAAATTTCAATAAATCTCCCAAACATACACAGAACAATTGTTCTATTTGTATTCAAGTTTTAAAATAAATGCATTTAAGAATATACAAATCTAGATATATTTTTGTAAAAACAACACTTAAAAATACAAATAAATTAAACATTACAATACAATTCATAAATAAATAAATTAGTTTTAGTAAGTAGGGAAAAACTTATGTTTAATGTCTTTTATTTTTGTAATATTTTCCATTAAAAATATTGTTCATGTTTAAAGTTGTATTATTCTACAATACTAGTTTTGTTGTTTTTTTTTAGTTTGTTTTAGAATTTTCCAGTAAGATTCTAACACTCACTCTCTCACACACAAAAAACAACATTTACTTATCCTAGTTGCAGGATAAAATTCTACACACACACAACTACACACAAACTCATTCGTATAATTTTAAATAAACTCGTACTATAATATTTTTTAGGTCAAACACTGTGTAAATACATGTGTATGTATTTATGTATCTAACTACTCTCTACATTAAATGTAAGATAAACTAAAGATAGTTTTAGTCTGCAAATATTATAAAAAAAATACAAATTTCAACATTCACAAACAACATAGAAGAAGAAGAAAAAAATATAATGTGAAATAAAACTCTAAAAAAATTACAAAAGAATAAAATACAAAACAAGATTTTTAAAAGACAAGAATAAAGAAAAAAGATTTGTATTAAAGTATAAAAGTAAAAACACAAGTAAAACAAACCCCAAACTCGGCCAAAGACCGACAATAAATAAAAATCCTACACTACACTAATGAGCAGGTCATGTGCTGCTGCTGCTACTGGTTTTGTGGATTTCATTTGCAAGCAAAAATTAAACACAATAAATTATTCAATTTATTACAAATTTAATACATATGGCAAACATAGAATTTTTTTACAATTTGCCAAAGGATTGCAAATGTATTTCGATTCAATTTCTTGTTTTAAATAATACTTTGGATGCAGATAATGTTATTATTATGGGCAGTTATGCTATCATTTTAAATAGCAAGCAAATTTATTTATAAAAGCAACAACATTACTTTACATTTTTAATAGATTGTTTTAAATTACATCTGAACTCTTGTTTAAATTCATGCGATCTCAGTTAAAAATCGCAACCTGATGATGATATACAGACGAGTATATCAGGAATTCACTAAAGAAAACTGAGAATACATAAGTATTTAACAACGGGTCTTCTAATTTCACCATATTCGGTAAACACAAGCCCTTTGGAGTCCTTTGAACCATACCACACAGAGAAAACAGATTTGTGATAGCAACCGAATTTGTTGCCAATCGAATGATTCCGTTGCACGCATAGAATTTTTCGGTTCTATCAATAGAAAGTCAGTTGATAAAGAAGAATTTCATTTGAAGCAACCAAACTATTGTTACCCCTTCTAAAAGATTGTAGGCACAACTGTAAAATTCGGTAACTAAGGTAGAATCATTCGATTGGCAACAAATTCGATTGCTATCACGAATCTGTTTTCTCTGTGCATTATTTTAAATTTTGAAAAACTCGCAATTTTATTAAAATTTTTTAAAAATCTAGAATTGTACATATGGGCTATAGTTTTAAATACTTTTATTTTATGAAGCTGCACCCAGAGAAAAAATATAATTTTACATGTTTATTACAATAAACATTTCAACGTTTTGACAAATTTTTAAACAATATTATAGTCATATTAATTGTTTATATGGTTGAGATAACCATAATATGGCAGAGTTAAGATTCGCATGATTGTCGCAATCATATATATTTTTGTAGTAAATAAACATATAACATAACTTTGCTTGAGCAAGTATTGAGTTTATAGAAGAGAGAGGATGAAAAAAATTAAAATCTTTCCAATGTCCTCCCCTCTCTCATCACAAACTCAAAACTTGGCAAATAAACTTGACGTGTGCGAACCAGCACTTATTTACTACAATGATTTTATATCAAAATATGTTGTTCTTCAATTAGATATCCATAATATGGTAAATCCTTCATCATAAGAATCATGTTAATCGTAACTTTACGATATTATGGTTACCGCAATCATATAAATAATGTCAGTGACCATATTATTGTTCCAAAACTTATACTATATTTTTCTCTGCATGTGTAATCGGATTTGCTGCCTTTAAAAATCATTTGAATTATAATTAATCCCATTTTAGACAACATAATTATCTGTTTTCAAAAAATGCATTTATGATGCCAATGCAATTTTCAGACGAGCTTTTCGAAATGTAATCTACCAAAAAAATTTTATTTTTTTTTAAATAATCCTAAAAAGTGTTGAATTAACTAAACATCTAAATTAAATTTTGTTTGTGACGGAAAGTCCTACTATTTTTAATATTTTTTTTTATATTTAACACGATTTTTTTTCTCATTATTTAAAAAAATGTTTTCATACAAATAGATTACAAATACTATTATTGAAAAATCGGATTTTATTTATTTTCAAAATCTTACAAAGTTACATGTATCGACTTTAAAGAAAGCAATTAAAAGTGAACATTTTCTTAAACTTGGATTCATAATGCAATTGCAGTTTTACAATTTTCAAATGAATTTTTTTTAAGTTCTCCCAGTAGTCATGAATGCAGTTTTTGAGAACAAACGTTTGTTTTAATTATGTACTTCACAGATGCTACAATTATCTTTTAAATCAATAAAACCCGATATTAATTGTTCTGAAAATTTAAAATCGAGAGATTTTCGAAGTCAATGACCTTAAAGAGTATGTGTTTATCAAATCGAGAGACGCAAGGTCAAAATGTTTGTTTGTTATGTCTAATGGAATTCATTTCGTGGAATTATATGGAGCTCAGTGATTATCCAGCTAACTGTACCCTGAGAAAATATTTTTGTAGATGATCACACAATAATTAAAAAAAAAAATTTTTACAATATTATGGTCATTGTAATTATGGTTAAATATACGGTTTAAATATAAAAAATATTGAAAATATTTTTAAGATAATTTGAAAAAATTTTAAATTTAAGAATTGTGATTATCCTATAAGTATTTTAACCCTCTAACCGGCCAATTTTATTTCGAGGTAAAATAATATACCAGGTTATTGTTTGAAAAAAAAAGAAATACATTGGAATATAAACAAACAAAAGACAAGTGCACGTTCTTGTTTATCGCAATAAGTAAATTGTTTGTCTCTTTACTCATATTTACCGTTATAACGGGAAAAATAACCAAATAAAGTAGCATTACATACATATAACATACCCGCCTGAAGGCAGCCTTGCCGGTTAGAGGGTTAACATTATTATGGTCACTGTAATTATTTCTATGATTGCGACTGATAGCCTAATATAAGATGACTACAATCATGTGAATCATAACTTTAACATATTATGGTTGCTTAAATCATATAAATTATAACACCGACCATAATATTGTTAAAAACATTTTCAAAATATTGAAATGTTTGCGGTGATCATGTACAACTATATTTTTTTTCTGCATATGTATGTCCGTGTGCAAAGTATAATTTTGACATCAATGTGCGTTCAATGTTGTTGTCTGTTCTTAAGATTTAAAATTTGTATCGCAATATTTCTAACTGGACTCCTCAGGATTCCAAAAATATGTATATTTACTCCAGTAACTGCCATACAGTATGACAAATTTCATTAAACTTGAGTATTTGACATTCGATATTAGTTTTTAAAAGACAAAGATTAATTTAAGACAATTTTTTCTTCTAAAAATCCTGATGACCGACACGAAAGAGTACATGACCGGGAAATATTTCAAGCAGTAATTATTGTATGGCATTTACGTGTCGTCTACATTAATAATATTCAATACAGACTGGTAGTATTTACCATGTCTTTTCCAGCCTCATTTTCGAAGAAGTGTGGTCCAATGATGCCTCCAGCTCAAAATCTGCACCACAGAATGACACGATGTGAATGCATTTGTTTTTCGAGAATCACATTTGGGTTCTCTTAACTTCAAATGCAGAAATTATGACGAAAAACAAAGTTGAACGGCTCGTTTTTTGACGACCAATTTGCATCACCAATTGATCAAATCCCCCTGAATTTTTCAGGGAAATTTGTAGATAAATCAATATTCCAAACATGTTTTGTATGACATTTTTGAGCTGTTTCCAACAAACTTTATTATACCCTTCACCTTCAAAAGAAGGTTATATATAAGTTTCTCATTCCATTTGTAATTTCCACAATATAATTTTCCGACCCTATAAAGTATATATATTCTGTCGGTCTGTCTGTTGAAATCAACTTTCCGAAGCCCCAAATAACCGACATACACGATTCATACATAAATATCTCCGGAATTCTTCCGGCTCGATTGCTGATTAAAATCGAGAAAATCTGTCCACAAATGGCTGAGATATAAGGAAAAAACCAGGAAAACCACGATTTTTGACCTATATCTGGATTACTAAGTCATTAATATAGACAATATGGATATCTAATGATAGACATTTCAATGACCTTTGCAACGACGTATATAGGACCATAATAAGTTGGATCTACAATGGGTCAAAATCGGAAAAAATATTTTTTAACTCGATTTATTTTTCACCAAAATTTTTTTTTTTTGCTAAATATTAAAAAAAAATTGAAAAAACAAAAAAAAAAATAAATTTTAAAAAAACAATACAAATTTTTTTTTCCAAAAAAATGAAAAAAAACAACTTTGAAAAAAAAATTAATTTTTTTCCCTAAAAATATTTAAAATTTTTATTTTGAAGTATAATTTGGTGAAGGATATATATGAATCGGCACAGCCGAATATAGCTCTCTTACTTGTCTTTAAAATATTGTTGTGTAATGCTCAAGTTTTACACGAATTTTGTCAGTTAATATTTCTAGGATGACAAAACACAAAATAAAAAATTTATTGAAGAAAACATAGACAACTTTGATTTAAAGATATACATTTGTTTTATTCGATAGCTACAAAACTGTAAATTTCGGAAACTTTAAATTTATTCCTTTGGTTTGTCTAATAGTGCCACAATTTTTATAATTTGTCAATGAATATTTTAAAAAAATCAAATAATTGTAATCCGAAACAAATTAAGTTATTTTTGGATAGTACCTTGACCTGACACAGAGAGTCTTAAAGGTTCAACATAACCTCACAACACCATGCTAAATTGAAAAGAGCCAAAGAGCCTGACGAATAGCTAGTTCTGTGTCAGTTCCACATTCACTTATTTGTTAATCAAATGTATTGTGAATAAGAAGTCATGACTTCGTCAAGAATTTTGACATTAAAGTGTGGCAAAAAACCACCCCAAAAAGGGGCTATATTTTTCAGATATAGGGGCTACTAGGTGGGATAGGACAAATTATGAATCTATTCTCACAAAAGTTTGTAGAAAGGTTTAGGTTCATATGAAACTTTTTTATGTATAATATCATAACAATTTTAGTTATTAAACATAATTATGAATGTTCAAGTAATTTTCTGAGAGTGACCTTGTAGTTTTACAGTATAATTTCAGAGTATTTATGTGCAAAATTACCGCATAATCAACATATTTATGACTGCTCAAACAGTATTTCCGGGGGGACATTTGTTTGGGGACTAGGTTAAATAATGTAGCCATTTGGCCTCCTTTCAATAACAAACAAACCTTATCAACGGAGAGAATTTGTGAAAATTTTAGCCAGCTAGCTCCTTTAATTTTGGCACTATAAACAGACAGACGGACGGACATAACTAGATCATCATAGAATTTCATAAGGACACAAAATATTTCGATGTGTTACAAATGGAATGATAAAATCATTATACTCCCCATTTTTCTTGATAATCCAAATTCGAGATCATTACAGATATTAAAACAATTGCCACATTACTTTGGAAACTTTAAAACATACATTTTATTTACAAAAATGTCTCATATCATTGTGAAGTTGTTCTTTAAATCTATACATTTCGGTAATATTGAAGATCTCTACTATGGAAACTTCAAAAAAAAATATAACACTACTGGATTAAAGAGAAAAATATTGCTGTTTTCAGATACAATTCTTTAGAAACCATTACTCTCCCCACTGTAGTGTAGGATATTATTTATATGAAAACAATAAAAATTAAAAATAAAAACATGCTCTATAAATAAAATTAAACCTCCGATATACTGGTGTTTCATTATTTATAAATTTCATTACAAAAAATGAAAACACTTCTTTTTTTTACAACTACATATAATTTAATTAAACTTAAGTATATGTCAATATAGATTCAATAACATTAATTTAATGCTATAAAATATAAAAAAAAAGTGCTTGTATAAAATAAAAATGCTTGTAATGAAGTTTAAAACTCGTAGGGTTAGTGTTAAATATTTAAGGAAAATTTAATAAAATAATACAAAAAAACCCAAGTGAAATGTAAATATTTAAACTCTTATAAAAATTTAATTGTATATAAATAAAAAAAAACAAATACTTAGTATTCAATTACTTTCTTTTTAAAATTAAAATCAACTTTATAAAAATAGAAAACATTTATTTTGTAATTAAACATTTAAAGGAGTATCTCTGAGAGCTTTGTAATTAATTAATTAATGACATAAAATTGACAATTAAATATTTAAAATAAACCACATCTATTTACTCTAGTTTTCTAAATAGAGAAACATAAAGACAAATTTAAAAACTGTAGTTTTATATTGAAGAAAAAAAACTAAACACCGAATTTAAATTTAACTTCTCGTAAACAGAAAATCTCTATTTAAACAACAAATTTAAAAAAAAAAACAAAAAAAAACTTTTCTCATTTATATAAAAAAAATTAGTGTTAAACAAATTTATTTATAAATAAATAAAATTATTTTAGCTTAAGACTGAAAGTGAAAATTTATGAACAAAATTGATTATTGATAAAGAAAAACAAAAACAACGTAATAAATAATATAAAAATATAATAAGGGGAAAGATAAAATGCCATTATAATAATTGAATATGATGAACTAGATTGTAAGTGCTTAAAGAAAATGAAGTGAAAACAAAATATTATAATAGGATTTTTCACAAAAATATTCTATAGACTATAGAGGTGGAAGAGCTGAAAAAAACCAACTCAAAGTAAATAAGTAGAATAAAATTCATAAACATTTAGGGTGACTCTGAACAACACCACAACGCTAGGAGTCTTTATTTTATAAAATATGTATCAGTTATATTTTTGTTTAAAAGGCATTTTTTGGAAGAAAAACGTGTAAATTTTTCCTTTTTGTTTTGGGAAATTATGATTTTGCAATATTGCACAGTGGGAACGATTGGAAAATTGTCATGTGTGTATGCATTATGTTATAATGGTAGTTTTTGGAAACTCTTCTGGAGCCGCAGGAATTTAATTATAGGCAGGTACAAAGTCTATTGTAGAAAAAATTGTCTTACCATTCAATCCAAATCCGAATATTTTTCAGGAACTGTTACGGCATTCTGTCTTCGATAATCTCCATATAGTTGCCATTGGCCTATCTTTTTCGGAATCATATGTACTGGACTGGACCAATTGCTTTTCGATGGACAACACAGGGATTGTTCCATCATAAACGCTATTTCTAATTGTTCTGGAGATAGGTGTGGTGCTTTCGATGTTGCAGGTTGTCATTTCTTTTCAATAATATGTTGCACATTGTGCTTTTGTTTTACAGATGTTGTTGAATGATTGGTAATATCTGAAAAACGAGTAATCAAATCATGCTATGGAATGTTGTTGTTGAGGGTTTTAATTTCGATATGATCTGTCTGGAGTTGTCAATAGGTTTCTTCTTTTTAAGATCTATCAGCAACCCGTAATCATATAAGGAGTCTGCACCAATAATATTCCAGGAGAAACTTCTTCTTAAACGAAGTGTTGGAGATAGCATCAGCATACGTATTGATTGGTGTTCCATTATTGAAAAATCATTTATAATTTTCTGGTCATTTCTCAAATTTGTGGTTTGACAAAGGAAAACATGAATTTGGTAGTCGAAAATAAATAGAATTGTTGCTTTGCTTCGGTCACTAGTTGTATTTAGTGACCGCCTTGAGAGTTTTCTGAATGTGTGTCATTGTACGACAACATCTAACGTTGTTTACATACTTATGATGATAATAACATACCTATTCTGATGAACAACGAGGTCTTCGTGATCTATTAGGGAGCGCTACTGAGCAATGGTTCTGAGGAAGTGGCTAAAATTGCTTGAGTTTGAAGAGGTAAACACTATATAGTGCGGAGGAACTCGTGACACCACCGTTGCACAGAGGCGCCCGTAGAACAAGTGAGGTTGCAAAAATTAAAAATTTCAAGTACCCCTAAAAAATATTTAATAAACCTATTTTACAGAAAGCTGTCCATCGATTTCAAATATGCTACTCTTTTTACAATCAGATTTTTGGTGCAGAAGATATAGCCATTCAAAGTTGACTGATTTTGAGTTTTCAAAATAACAGACCATTTCTAGGTAATTTGGTCCGATTTCAGATACAATATATCGAAAACTATATAAGGAATCATCATTATTTTTGATGCTATTGATATATCCATTTATTACGAAAAGAATAAAGAAAATTTGTATTGTTTGCTTTGTATTTGTGCAGGTAAATCAATGTTTACCAACTATCCATTTTTTCAATATTTTTCAACTTTTGGCATATTTTCAAAATAAGTTCTTCGATTATTCCTTTACCTAATGCAAAAATTTCCAGCTGCCTGTTCTTGCCCCATTTTTTGCTAGAAGTAAAATTTTAAAAAAATACATGGTTCCAAAAACGACATAACAATGAAAAACCTACCAAAAAAATTGTTCAAAAAAATTTTTTTTAGTCTTTTCTGGAATAATTTTAAATCCTAAAAGCCTTTAAAAAGAAACATAAAAAATGTTAAAAACTATTTTATTTTGCTTCCACAAAAATTTATTTTTCTACAAATTTTGACTTTGCTAACCCATAAGTAGGCACCTGAAAGGCATAAAACCATTTTCAAACACTCATTTCATAGGCTGATCAATTATCTATCATATGCCTTTTAAATTTAATGATTATCTTTTTTGGTGAAAAAGTTATTATTTTTCAACGAAAAACTGTGCGTCGGCAAGACTACGTATTTCGCGGTTTCTTGTCACCAATTGGTTTTCTTCAGAAATAGAGAAATGGTCAATGAGGCGCTGTTTTATTTTGGTGTAGGCATCCTTTGGACGTTCTATAATTATGTTACAGATTTACGAGAGAACTTCTGGATCTAATATCGGCAAAACTGCAAAATACTTCGAGTTTTCATTGACTATGTTACGGTTCTCAAATTGTGCCAGCAACTGAGCAATCCAAATTGTTGGATTTTCTATCCAAAATCTTGAAATTCAGAGTGTTACCATCATATTTTCAAAAAATTTCATACTTTTTGATCTTGAATATAAACTTTTTGCTAACTAGGAATTTAAAAGAGGCGGAAGTAGAACAAGACGTCAGGACCCCACTCTGCAGAGTTAGTGTTCTCTACTAGGTATACCCTCAATAAAGCTAAAACCGCAGGAGCAGTTTAATTGTTCACTGACCGGCCAATAATTTTGTACTAAGCATATTTGCTGTGACATGTATTGGGTAAATACATGTCATTCAGAATTTATCATTGTTTTGCTACATCGTCATGTATTCTCCGCCTCACTTCTTCTGATGAAGTTATGAGAGTTGAAAGTTTAGCAACATCTGCAGACCGAGGGTATCATTGATTAGTTTGGAGAAAGTCTTCAATAAATCAATATTCACTATAACCGTTCATTCACAACTCCTCTTTGTGGTATATACTATCCGAATACCTTCGTCTTATTGGGCATCGTGAACTATGCAGAAGAGTTTTAACACATTATCCATCATGAGGCCTCTGTTTGTTTAAGGCTTGTGAGATCAGAGTGGCTTATGGTTGCACCCTATCGATCCTTGCTCTAAATTTACTCCAGGCGATGTGTATTAAGTCTGCTTTTAGCAACAGGATATTATATCACAATTATTTTACAACCGATCCCATTGTGCATATAATAAATTCACATAATAAAAACGGCTATAAATTTGTCATATTTGACAACTCTAAATTAACAGCTATGCTAAGCGATTTCTTGAGATTTATTGTGTAATTTATTTCATATATTTTAAACAAATTCTCAAACAAAATTATGGATTCCTATAAAATGTGACAAAAGTCAAAAGTTCGTGTAATGTGGAAAGATTTTTCTTACAATAAATTTTCATTTGAAGTACAAATTGAAGTTATATTTTATGAAGACTATATTTAAATCGTTTTGGACTTACAATTATACAACAATAAACAATCATGAAAGACATAATGTGCTTAAAAAATCGGATAAAATGTTGTTACGTTTTAACCTTTTAAAAACGGTGGTTTATTTTTTTTTAAATAAACTGTATTCTTTTGATTGCAAATAAGTTTAGTAGTTTAAAAATGTAACATTTCTTTATTTATTCAAATGTACACAACTTATGTATACTACACGGTTTATAATGTTAATTAAGTAATACACTGGCAATGCTGTTGATGTTAAATCTAACAGCGCCTATGATGAACTGTACTGTAACCGCTGCCACTAAATACAGTACCATCTTCCAACTGTTTCATGAATTCTCTTAACGAACAAAACTAGAATGTTATATTTCTAGAGCTTTTAGCAGCTTCAATGTTAATGTTATTCTGGTCTCCAAACTAGAGAATGGCTTTTCGACATATTGATCAAGCTCATACTAATTTATGGTGCACTGATTTGTTGAATGCCAATTGGTAAATCCATCAACTGCGGGACGTATCCGAAAAGATACTATGGACTTCTGCTTTCATAATCGCAGGCTCCTTACTAAGCAATCCATCTGGTGATTTGCTTCATATCATACACAGTCTTCCGACCGACTTTATGGCCAAACTGCTGGCTCTGATCTCGGTCAGACTCAATACTGCGAAGTGTATGTAAACCTTGGACACATATCATGCGACCATTTTTCGATACCATGTGTTTACTTCCAGGATGGAAGTGAAATATTAAAAATGAGACTCAATTTCGTCGAAATTGTTTTTCTTAAATTCCTCCTGATTATAGCCGTCGGCCTTTTTATGGTAGAAAAAAGATCAGTCAGGAACTTTTGGCATTATACAAGTTTTTTATTAATAGATTTTACAAAATTAATTTTGTATCAAGAGTCATTATTTAGATTATGAACGTTTGTTAAGGATTACGCCCTAATACCATTGATTTTAGGTATCGATCATGTTCGAGATCTGTACAGATGTTTGCGGCTAGGATAGGTACTGAATTGAACATTCCCTTTTTTTGGAAGACGTTTTGTTTCAGGGTGCTAGATCAATGCAGCATTATACAGACAGAAATTTCGACCATAAACAGGGTGGTACACTGGCTGAGATACTATAGGATATGCGGTGAGATTATCCTGATATGTAGATATCTCTGGTACTGCGTGTTATCAACATTGTTGATAACTAGTTTCTATTGATGGAAATGTTTATAAACATGATGAATGTTGCATGCAGTCGCCAAAGACTGGTGGTAAATTCCGGCCAAACATTTTTTTTTTTTGTTTTTTTAATTTTTATAAAATTTTCATGGTAAATTTTTCTCTACACTTCAGAATATACAGTATCATTATTATTTTGGCGATTAAGTAACTATATGGTTATTTATAGTGCTGTAAAGTCAAAGGTTTTTTCTTGTCATTTTAATATTAGAAAATGTGATTTTTTTACTTTTGAATCGAAGTAGTCTGTGCTTTTTTCTTTAAAGTTTTTTTTTGCAAATTAGCACATGTTTTTATAACACAGTTAGCAGTTAACCATTCCACGTAGTTATTACGGAGTTTTTGAGTGTTCTTTTTATATAAAAGTGAAGTGATTAGGAACTAGTTTTTAATCTATAGAAACTAAATTTAAAAAAAAGTTTGAAAGACAAGAACAAATTAAATGGGGTTATTAGAGGTTAAGTCTGAATTACATCTAATACTGTAAAGTATCAAGAGTAAGTACTATAAATTTCAGCTGCAATTATCTGCCATTCCAATAACCAGAACGATTTCAGTGCCTTCATATTTTGCACATTTTTTTTGGTATTTTTTTGGTCAATTTCAAAAATTATGTAAGTTTGAGAATTATTTACGTCTATGCTGATTTGGCCAAACCATGTATTTGTATGTTGAAATTTTTTGAATGGATCATTTATGTTATTTTTAATTATAAACCTAATTGAAGCCATTTACAAAAATTACATACTTTTTTCGATACTTTTATAACGTCAATATTTATTTAGCCAACTCCTGTATGCAATTTATAATTGCTGAATTCACAAAATCCATTGTATCGAGTGTATTATTGAATTCAAATACAATAGTGTAGGCTTGTTGTTGGAAATTTTCATACAAAAATTAAATACACTTATACACTTTTATTTTGTATGTTTTTAAAAAGTTGTATGGTTTACAGCTATAAATTTCTCTGAGCACACATAGTACCCGTATATGTGAGAGAGTAATTTGAAAAAATGAGAGTCGGTCTACTTGTTATACATACTACGCTTTCAAAAACATTCATACAATAAACAATGGGTGTTCACAAACTAAAATAAATAAACAAAAATTGTGTTTAATACAAGATACACGATACAAATTGTTGTGAATTCAGCAAATATTTTTTGCGGTGGATCAAGTATGTTGTTCTTAAATGTACATAAAATTTCAGGTATTTACATGAATAACCTAATTTTTCCGATAATTTCAAAACGTTCATGATTGTTTGGCCAAACCCTGTATACACTCTAATAAATTTTCCTGTAAATTTACTCCATTTATAGTAGGTAACTTTTCTCCTTCTATAATTAGGGTAAAAATACATGTTGTGTGTAAATTCTAATATTTAAACATATTGTGTGTAAAAAAGTACGCAAATAATGTGTAAATTTACTTGTATATATGTCTAAAAAATGTTTAGAAACATGCCGAATTCATGCAAATTTACATTGTTTGTATCTAAAAAGTATATAAAGTTACAGTAAAACTGTTTAAAATTACACGTCAAATATGTATGTATATAGGTACATACAAATTGTTTTTTTATTAGACAAATGACATAATTCCATATAAAAAAAAACCTTTTTAAATGATGTGTTGTTAATATTTAACAATAACTAACAATTTAAGTATAGAACTACAGCAAGGATAGGGCAATTGATGTAATCACAATCGATGACAGCCAGTCTCTTACTCGCCGCTTTAAACAAGTTTGAACATCTTCTACATTTGCCGTCGGAGTCTGCCAGTCTCTTTCACGCCTCTTTTAACAAGTTTGGCCATCTTCTACATTTTCCTTGCTCTTTAAAGGGATGTGATTCATATTCTCCATTATCATCACCAATTCTTCAAAAGAAGGTTTATATTTATAATAATATTGCAGGATAGATCACTCTTGTCAATTGCGTTTTCTGTAAAAATGATCATGATTTGACTACAATATGACAAAGATCTGATTTATTGTTAGATGACTTACATTCAGATGTATGATTTCCAGCAGTAATTTTTCATAAATTTTGTTAACTTTTGCCAATTTATTTTTTTTAATTATTAAGTTTGTAAAGATTTCAAAGACTTTTCAAAAAATAAAATAATAAATTTTGACAATTTATTCTTTTCAAATAAGTACGATTCAGAGCTGTAAATGAATCATTCTTTTTTGATTTTAATTCATTATGAATTAGCTAAATTTTGAATTAATTCATTGAATTGAAAAAATGAATTGAATGAAATTTGAATCAATTCAAACGAATTAGGCAGAAATGAATTTCAATTCATTTCCAATTCAAATGAATTTGTAAAAATGAGTTGCAATTCATTTACAATTCATTTGAATTGAATTGATTTTGAATTAATTCAAATGAATTAGAAAAAAGAATTAGCAATTCAAATGAATGATTCAAAAATGAGTTGCAATCAATCAAATTCAAGAGCAGATCTCTAGGGGGAATGAAAGATTTCTCCTACCAAAATGAAAATATCCAGTACAAAAATTGAAAAGCCTTGTCCTGTATACGCGCCTGATCAATGAAAACATGGTGTTTGGAGTTTATCTTCAAGAAGAACTGATTTTCATTTTGAAATACACTGAACGACAAAACATATTTAATATTCACGAAGCAATTAATAATTTTTGATATTTTTTGACCCACGACCACCCAACAATAAACTTTTTGCTAATATTTATATTATATTTATTTCAAAAAAATAAAACTATCTTCCAAAAATAATCAAAAATCAGGAAAAATAACAATGTATGTCGTTCAAAACACAATTGAGTTTCATAAATAAGGCTAATTAGATTTAATTAGAATGCATCATTCATCTTAAACAACAATAGCTTTTCAAAATTATCATCTGAAAGAAATCCACGTTTAGAATAGAGGCGTACGAAAATAATCTTTCAACACCAGCTGACGATGGTAACGGCGCATTATATTTAAAGGAAGACTTTTTAACCGTCGATTAATTATACTGCATACTTAATGACATTGAAGAATCTGCTAAATATGCTGCGAATTTCGCTTCGGAGTTGGAAATGGATTGCTAATTTTTTTTCTAATTCGTTTGAATTAATTCAAAATCAATTCAATTCAAATGAATTGTAAATGAATTGAATTAATTCAAAATCAATTCAATTCATTTGAATTGGAAACGAATTGCAATTCATTTTTACCAAATTCATTTGAATTAATTCAAAATCAATTCAATTCATTTGAATTGGAAACGAATTGCAATTCATTTTTACCAAATTCATTTGAATTGACTCAAATTTCATTCAATTCATTTTTTTGTGTGAATGATTCGCGAATTAATTCAAAAATGAGTGATTCATTTACAGCTCTGGTACGATTACACACTTTATGTTTAAAACTTAAGTTTTAAGCACAATATGTGTAATTATAAAGATAACATGTTTATTATATTATAAACATGTTGATTAATATTCAAAATACTTAATTTTGAATGTATTTTTGCATTCAAAAGTATGTAATAAATTTGTATAAGCATATTGTGCCTAAATTTAAGCATTTTCTGTAATTTTACATGAAAACTTACTCAATTCATTGTAGTAATTTTACATGCATTTTTTAGAGTGTATGTAATCTGAAATTTGAATGACCAATTTTTCTTTTTTGATTACATATTTTATTCTTTATTTTTGGAGTAAATTTCAGCCACTTACATGCAATTTTGCCAAACCCGGTATTTGAACATCGAAATATTTATCGATCGATCGGTTATGTTATTCTTAATACAAATACCAAATTTCAAACATTTTTATGAAGAAATAAAGAAGTTATGGATTTTTGGCCGAAATTGACCACCGTGCAATGTGTTAAACATGATTTTTTGAATCCTTATAATTTGGAAAGTTGTTTTAATTATTTTGAATAGATTTGTGGTCTCCCAAACCCAATGCTCTTTCTATTGAATAGGGCGTGTTTTTTTAAACTAGCTACAAACTGCATCTACTCATTTTACATAATAATGTTTTTTTTTTTTTTAATTATGAATATCAGATTAATTAAAATATCTTTGGAAATTTTTAAAAGTGTTCGCTTTATATTACAAACATCATACATTATTACTATAATCATTTTAAAAAAATTCATGCTTTAAATTACAATATAATTGTTTGGTATTTAAATTTAAACTGCTGTATGTATTTAGTAACATTTAAAGGAAATAGAACATAAATAAATTAAGCAATTAATTTTTAAGTAGTAGTTAAATAAAAAATGTAATGTAATATTAGTAAAACTTTATTTCAAACAACATTTTCATTTTATGATATTGATTACATAGTAAAAAGAATACAAACAAATATAAAAATGAATAAAAAAAAGCTTGTATGGTAAAAAAAAATTATAAATTTAAAATTCATATACAAAAAATATTGACTTTAATAAAAAAATTCAACTTTTCTCATTTGTTTAATAAAAAAAATGGAAATAAAATTTATGTTATTTTTTTATAACATTGATATTTTTTAATAAATATGAAAATAAATGTATAAGCAGTATATGTTTTTTTATATATATATATAAAAATAAAAACATAAAATGTTGTAATAAATATATGGGGGATTTCATGTCAAGTGAACCAACTTTTGAAATCGATGTCTTCCGATCGGGATGAAATTTGCACCAAGGTTAGCTCTATTGGATAGTAACTCAGACACAATTTTTCAACAACATCGGTCGAGAACTCTCTGAGTTATAGGGGGTAAAATTTTGACAATTTGGTCAAACAGGGGTTTTTTCTTATCCATGTAACTTATTACCTATTGTTCTTAGCAAAATGTGTTCCAAATAGTATAGATAGCTATTTCTTCGATCTTTCGAAAAAAAATATTTAAAAAAAAAAATAAAAAATTTTTAATATTTTTTTTCCGAAATCAAAAACTTTTTTGACTTTTTTTTAAAATACGCTATTTTTTTTTATTTTTTTTTTTTTCTTAAAATAAAGTTTAGATATTTTCCTTGAACACCTACTTGGTCGCTTAGTGGGATGCGAGTGGGATATCTATCAAAATAAATATTTTGTAACTCAAAACATAAAATTTTTGACTTTTTTTGCAAAATCAAAAACTTTGTTGACTTTTTTTTTCAAAATGGACCCTTTTTTAATCTTTTTTTTTAGGTCAAACAAAAGCTTAGATATTATCCTTGAAGACCCTTTTGATCGCTTAGTGGGATGCGAGTGGGATATCTATCAAAATAAATATTTTTTAACTCAAGACTTACAATTTTTGACTTTTTTTTTTGCAAATACGATTTTTTTTCCAAATGGGCCCTTTTTTTAAAATTTTTTTTGTAGTCAAAAGAAAGCTTAGGTCCATTCCTTTAAGATATTTTTAGTCCCTTAGTGGGATGCGAGTGGGATATCTATCAAAATAAATATTTTGTAACGCAAGACATACAATTTTTTAATTTTTTTTTGCAAAATCAAAATTTTTTTCCAATATGGGCCCTTTTTTAATTTTTTTTTTGCTCAAAAGAAAGCCTAGGTCCATTCCTTTAAGATATTTTTAGTCCCTTAGTGGGATGCGAGTGGGATATCTATCAAAATAAATGTTTTAACACAAAAATTGTATGTCTTGAGTTACAAAACATTTATTTTGATATATATCCCACTCGCATCCCACTAAGCGATCAAAACCATCTTAAAGGAATAGGCCTAAGCTTTCTTTATAGCAAAAAAAAAAATTACAAAAAGGGCCCATTTTAAAAAAAAGTCAAAAAAGTTTTTGATTTTGCCAAAAAATCAAAAATTGTATATCTTGAGTTACAAAATATTTATTTTGATAGATATCCCACTCGTATCCCACTAAGGGACCTAAAATATCTTAAAGGAATGGACCTAAGCTTTCTTTTGACTAAAAAAAAATTTTTAAAAAAGGGCCCATTTTGAAAAAAAAATTCGAATTTGCAAAAAAAAAGTCAATAATTGAATGTCTTGAGTTACAACATTTTTATTTTAATAGATATCCTACTCACATCTTCCTAAGTGACAAAATAGGTCTTAAAGGAAAAGACCTAAGCTTTCTTTTGAGCAAAAAAAATTTTTAAAAAAAGTCCCATATTGGAAAAAAATTTCGATTTTGCAAAAAAAAATTAAAAAATTGTATGTCTTGCGTTACAAAATATTTATTTTGATAGATATCCCACTCGCATCCCACTAAGGGACTAAAAATATCTTAAAGGAATGGACCTAGGCTTTCTTTTGAGCAAAAAAAAAAAATTAAAAAAGGGCCCATATTGGAAAAAAATTTTGATTTTGCAAAAAAAAAATTAAAAAATTGTATGTCTTGCGTTACAAAATATTTATTTTGATAGATATCCTACTCGCATCCCACTAAGGGACTAAAAATATCTTAAAGGAATGGACCTAAGCTTTCTTTTGACTACAAAAAAAAATTTAAAAAAAGGGCCCATTTGGAAAAAAAATCGTATTTGCAAAAAAAAAAGTCAAAAATTGTAAGTCTTGAGTTAAAAAATATTTATTTTGATAGATATCCCACTCGCATCCCACTAAGCGACCAAAAGGGTCTTCAAGGATAATATCTAAGCTTTTGTTTGACCTAAAAAAAAAGATTAAAAAAGGGTCCATTTTGAAAAAAAAAAGTCAACAAAGTTTTTGATTTTGCAAAAAAAGTCAAAAATTGTATGTCTTGAGTTACAAAACATTTTTTTTATAGATATCCCACTCGCATCCCACTAAGCGACCAAGTAGGTGTTCAAGGAAAATATCTAAACTTTATTTTAAGAAAAAAAAAAATAAAAAAAAATAGCGTATTTTAAAAAAAAGTCAAAAAAGTTTTTGATTTCGGAAAAAAAATATTAAAAATTTTTTATTTTTTTTTTTAAATATTTTTTTTCGAAAGATCGAAGAAATAGCTATCTATACTATTTGGAACACATTTTGCTAAGAACAATAGGTAATAAGTTACATGGATAAGAAAAAACCCCTGTTTGACCAAATTGTCAAAATTTTACCCCCTATAACTCAGAGAGTTCTCGACCGATGTTGTTGAAAAATTGTGTCTGAGTTACTATCCAATAGAGCTAACCTTGGTGCAAATTTCATCCCGATCGGAAGACATCGATTTCAAAAGTTGGTTCACTTGACATGAAATCCCCCATATGTTTATGTTTAAGACTCTTATAAGTTTTAATAGTAAGTGTAAAATAATATTAAAATGGACATAAACTAAAGAAACAAATGACAAAATTATTAAATATATACAATACTTATTTATAGATATGTATATTTTTCAAAAGTAGATGTTACATCACCACAACAAACAATTTTTTTTTTAAAATAAATAATAAATAATTTCTTAAAAATAAGGAAAAGTAAAACCAATATTTCCCAAACCATAAATATAATAAAACAAATGAAAATAGCAAAACGATGAAAATGAACAAAGAAAAGCTTAAATACCCTGGAGCCACAACAAGAATAAAATCATTTAATTTAGTACTATATCAAACATTAGAAAAAGATCAGAAAACAAAAATGTACGGAAAAATATGATACAAATAAATTTATATAACAAAATAAAACTAAACAATTTATAAATTAAAACCAATAATAAAAACCGAGACAGACATGAAATGATATAAAAGTAAAACCACAAAAACTAGAATATAAGTAAATAATGGAATAAAAATGAATTGTAATGTAATTTATGCAGTCGAATGCGAGTATGAATATAAAAAAAAAAAGAAATCTAAAATTAAATTCAATAAAAGATCTCCTCTCCTTTATCCTCTTCCCTGTCCCCCTTTCAAGAAAACCAAAGGAAAAAACTACACCTAAATATATATTTAATGTAAAAAATAAATGCAATAAAATGTTTTTAATTTCAATGGGATTTCATACAAAGCATCTTAAGTAAGTACAACAAGGAAATCATTTAATAAAATATGCCCAATTAAGCAGACAAATATTGATTGACTGTTTATTATGTATTGTATTTGTATTTATAGTCAATTGATTTAGAACTATTGTTGTGTACAACACCAAAAATATGGGGCGCATTGTGATTTTGTCATTCCGTTGGTAACATACTAAAATATTCGTAAGAAAGAAAAATAGATATATTCAGCGTCCTTTTGAAATTCAGTCCTTTCGTCTGTTGAAGGCAGGGTGATACAGTTTTCCCAAGTGTTCATTGTTGATAAGAAATGTTTGGTATTGAAAAAAAGCAAAATAGAAGTTGAACTAGAATTCTTAACCTATATGTGAGACTACTTCAAAAAAGTTGATATTTTTCTAAAATGCTTTGCTATTTTCTTTAAATATATTGCAAGAAAAAACATAAAATTTTACACTTATTGTTCCTATGACAGAAGGACAAGCTCTATTGCAAATGTTAAAAATTTACTTCACGATTTCTCGCAACTCCCATACAAATTTCTATCCGAAATATGGCTCAATAGTACATAAATGCCTATATAATAGATATCATGTTATGTTTTCGTTTATCAATTATTTACCATCCCTGAAAGTTGGAAAGTTTAATTTTGCATATGATGTGAGGCAGACGCAATTAATTATTTTTCAAAAAGCTGTGAAAATATTTCAGCGTGTGAAATGTTTGTGCTAACTTCTATAGTTTTTGTGGTACAAAAAAGATATTGGTTGGTGATAGAATGTCAATAAAAGTGGACAATAAGTGACAATAGTTTTTTCGATCGTTTAATTTAAAGTACGAATAAAATTTATATTAAACCTCAAAACACCCCTTGGGGTACATTCGCCAGATACAAGGAATCCCTGCGATGTAGTTCGAAATGTGGATAAAATATAGAAGAAATCAGTCACAATTTGTTTAAATTTTGTTTGTTAAGTTATGTGAAATAAACATAAATATCTAGTTTATTATACTTTGTTTTGTGAATTAAGTTATAAAACAGTAAAATAAGTTTATATTTTTTGATTATTTTTTTTTATTTTACAAATGACAAATCTGCCCCATCCCTTTGGCGTATTTACCCCATTTGTGGGATGGTTTCGACATTTTTGGTCAGTCTAGAAATGTAGGCAAGATTGAAATGATCAAAACTAAAGCCAACATATCTAAGTATCCGAAACAAGAAACAAATTTAGGCGTATGGTCCCCCTTCTACCCTACCCTTCACCAAATTATACTATAAAATAAAATTTTTAAATAATTTTGGTAAAAAAAATTTAATTTTTTATTCTATTTTCGAAATTGTTTTTTAATTTATTTTAAAAAAGTTTTTGCTAAATTTTTATTTTAATTTTAAAATTTTTTTTTTAAATTAATTGAAAAAAAATTTATGACAATCAATATTTTTGATGAAAAAAAATTCGGGTTAAAAAATATTTTGATCCATTGTTGGTCCAACTTACTATAGCCTTATACATCATTCCAATGGACTTTAAAATATCTATCATTGGATATCCATATTGTCTATATTAATAACTTAGTAATCCAGATATAGATCAAAAATCGAGGTTATCCCGATTTTTTCCTTTATCATTTATGGACCGATTTTGTCGATTTTAAATAGCAACCGAGCCGAAAGAATTCCCGATATATTGATGTATGTATCAAGTAAGTAGGTTATGTGGGGGCTACGGAAAGTTGATTTAAACATACAGACATGGCTATATCGACTTCGCTATCTATAACGATCCAGAATATCCAAAATTTAGAAATTACAAACGGAATGACAAGCCCCTGCCACTAATTTTGAAGGGTGTTAATATAGAAAAATATCGAGCCCTTAGCGCCAAATTATCGTAAGCGACATTTTCTATTTTTTTTTATTACAAAAATTAAAATTTTATGGACCGACTGATGTTTTAGCGTTCTCAGAATATCAAAATTGTTAATAACTTCAAAATTATAGGGGGTAAGATTATATCGTAAGTCAATGTTTACATTACAGTAAACGAATTTTATCGTAAGCGACACATAATTGTATAGAAAAAAAAGAGGGAAATAAATCTGTAACTTCTAAACACTTAGATTGGTTTAAATGAAATTTCACATGCGCAAAGAAGAAGTGCTCTAGAGTTTAAGTTCTGAACGTGGACCTCATGGGCCCACCAGTGGCGCGACCAAGGGTCCTAAAAGTAGGACACCTCGGGTATGTTATATTTTTAAAACGATCCTATTTCTTCGTTTGTGTTCCGATTTCAAAAAAAATATACATATAGAATCTTCTCATCGAGCTCTATAAAAAACCTCGTCGTAGCTATCAATTATCTGTTATAGCTTAGGAGATAACCGCATTTTAAAATTAACATTTTTACCCACCCTACTCCAGTGCTGCGGGATTGCTGATAATAAATTTCAAAATTCGTTTTTATTTTTCCATTTTAAATAGAAAAATCTACATAACTGTTAAATTTCATTAAAAACTATTTGTAAATAAAAATTTAATTTCAATTCGAATAATTTTTATCTATTCAAAAATTCAATTAAAAATCATTTTTTATCATATTTTTCTATAAAGTATTCCATGAATTTTTAATCAAAAAAAACCTTCTGTAAAATTTGTGTTTTGTCACTTACGATAATTTGGCGCTAAGGGCTCGATATGTCTGTTAAATTATTGATTACACAGGCAAAAAAGGCTTCACTAACCTCTATATAGATTTGATGTATCATGGTTACCTAAATACAAAATTTTTTTAATTCTATGGATAGATTTTTATTTTATTTTTTTTCTAAATTTGCGAATTTTTGTAGATGTTTCTCCACATAATTTATGATAACACTTAATTGTGAATAAATTCGAAAGGAATCAAGCGACTTTTATGATCGATATCTCATTTTGTTGCTATTATATGTGGAATAGCGATATAAAGTTGCCTTTTAATGAGTAAGTTAAACGTACGAAATACTACTGACCTATTTTGATGTTTTGAGGTGCCCCAACACAATTGAAATTCCAAAAATTGCCTACTTTTCATATGGTCATTAAACAACCTTATACTTTATAAACATTAGTTTTTATTGAATATAAATATTTTTATGTATTGTTAGGCCAATATAATTATATCCAATAATTAAAAAAAAAACAAATTTTTACTTGAAAAACTAAATTCACATTTCATACGTTTTTGCAGCCCACATATGGCGAAGTGGGTATTTTTATACCCAACCCACAAAATCGTACTTGTAGCTTAGGAAAGTGGGCCTAATCACTTGGTTATTTTTTTTACTGATAGAGGACATCCAAGGCTACTAGACATAAGTAGGGCATTGGGGACTTCCACTCCCCCCGTTTTCTAGAGACATTTATTTCTGTATTATTATAATGATGTGGGGGCATCTCTATATATACGATCCACCAAATGAAATTTTTTGTGTATATTTAAGAGTTAAAAAGGCAACTTTTAACAGGTATTCCTAAGCGATTATGAAATAAAATTAAAATCGGTACACCCTACTGAACAAGTTCTGCCGTTTTCGATTTTTCATGAGTTTTTTAAAACAAAAAAATTTGCTATTTTCACTTAAAAAATATTTTTTTTGCTTCAATGTGTTATTATAACTCCGAAACTACTAGGTCGATTAAAACGCAGTATATAAACAGATTAAAGGTTATGTAACTTTTCCAAGTTTATTTAAGTAATATCGGACTAACCCATTTTGAGTTATCATAAATTAAGTGGAGAAACATCTAGAAAAATTCGCAATTTTACAAAATTTAAATAAAACTTCTCCATAGAATTTAAAATATGGACCATATTTGTACTACTGGAATCACAATACATCAAAATTGTGTAGTGGTTTTCTTTTTCGATTTTCTTGCCCTGTGTTATATTATTTGGTTCAAAAATTATGATTTTTGCAACGAAAAAACTCAAATGTCACCACAGTGCGATGTTTAAAAACAACTGAAATAGGAAAAGACCAAAAAAACTGAAAATTGGCATAAATAGTTATTGATGATAGCTAACTTTTGTTCAAACATATAAAAAGCTTTATTCGGATTGAAATTGTTTAGTAATATACAATATTGGGAGAACCACATTAATGATTTCATGCAAAATGCACAAAAATAGGTTCCTATATTATATTGGTGTTGAATAAATAAGATTCTGCATATTCGAATATAACACTCCTTGTTATAAATCAAAGAGTGAGTGGAAAGTGATACTAACAAACGTTTGTATACCATTACTATATTTACTAAGCTTCATTCCAATAATTATACAATGGTGTAATAATTTCACTAAAATTAAAACTGCTCCATATATTTGCTCCTAAAATCGTTGTTATTGATTAACAATTTTTTCAGAGCATAATCAGGAAATAGCAATATTACATGATTTTTCAGGAGTATACTTGTTATATTAATTTCATATTAATCATACGCACTCATGGTCATACAACTTTAACACTGTTCTGCAAACTTTTAATAATATCTTAAAATCGTAAAAAAATGAGTTACAATTTTTAAAAAAGAAAGTTATGAATTTTATGTTTAACTTAAAATAATCAATAAAAGTCATCGATGTATGAGTACTCACTTAATCGCCTGCATATAACGAAATCAATTTAAAAATAATAAAATAAAATATGTCTGCCGGTGATTGACATGTGTCAAAGCAATGCTTAAATCTCTTAACTAAATTTTTTTGTCATCTATACTTTTTTTTCCATATGTACATGTTTATTGTTTTTGTTATTATTACATACATCTGTATATTTATATGAAGCACTAACTGCTGTACTAGCATTATATGAGAATTGTTATTATTATTCAAATTTTAAAAGAATAATAAAATACATGCATATATAAATAAAACCGTAGTTTTTACGTATATGAACAAATACACTTTTCTTTTAAAATCCATAAACTGAACATTACTTGTTAAATGTTTATGATTTTGACAAAATTGCAAAAACTTTTGAGTCATTGATACTACTAGCAACAAAATTTTAGAATCCAAGATCTATCTATCTTTATTAGTTTTTGAAAATTATAAAAAAAAATTATTGAACCGAACAAGAGTATTTTGAATTTTTTTTTGCACAAATTTCAACTATTGCATTTAGATTAAGTTTTAGCAGGAATTGCGTTTTTTGTCCATAAAACATTGAAATGCTAAAATTTCATAGAATTTTTAAATTTTGTTCCACCAATCGCATTACAAAATAGGGTGTAATACAGATATAAAATAGTTTGTAAGATTTGTAACAACTTATTGAACAGACGCACAGTGGGGTCAAATGCCAATTTTTGCGGATTTAATTTTACGTGGGTAGCTCTTAGACCAATCCATATTGTAACAAAATTTTAGGGATATAGGAGAGGGAAGTCAATTACTCACCATATAAAATAATTATTAACTGTGCTATATCTATAGAACTATAATAGTTATGCACACTAAATTTGCTGTGTGTAACTCTAAAAACAAACTACACTTTCCACCAAAATCAGAAGGGTACAAGAGGGTGGAATCGGGTTCCCCGCATACAAATGAATTATTAATTCTCCTATATCTATGCATGTTATTGATAAAAAAACTACCATATTGTTTTAAGATGATATCGTTATATTAACTAGTAATGGGAGGTTGAATAATAGAGATCTTTCCCAACACCTACCACTAAAAGACTTCGGTTCCTCCAAAGTTTAATTGCACTGCATTAAAATATATATAACACAATATTTAAAATGAGACAATATAAAAACTACAGATGTGAAAGTGAGTGATAACTGGCTCCCGATATAAAACATTAAAATTCTCGCATTCGCGCTCACTAACATGATTTTTTTATTAACCACAAAGAAAAACTTCGAATTAATCACAAAAAAAATTTTCAACAAGCATATACAAGCGTGAGAGATAAATTGTTAAAATCCCGCGTGCTATTCATTCACGATTAGATACTCAATGGATGGAAAACTACACTTAACTGAAATAAAGAAAATTAATCTGTAAAAGTTTATTATTGTTTATCATTATAATACAAGAATATTGCCACGTCCAGGCTGGACTCACACGTGACTCTCGTATTATTAATCACAACTTTTCCACATCTCTTATAAAACAAAAAACAATGACAATAACAATAACAACGACATCGATAAAACGTTTATCAGAATCGAAAAGTGCTTTTTGTTGGTAGACTTAGCGGGTGAAGCTGTTACTAATTTACATAACAGGTGGCGCAAAAGTAATCCTCCTATCAGAAAATGCTATAAATTTTGAGATTGGCCCCTAATGTCAGTTCTGTTTTGACATTTGTGTAGTAAACACATGCGAAATACATGTTAATAAACAATGTTGCGCTACACTGCTCCAGAACGCGGAATATTGCTGACTATTTATTTGACCTTAATCACCACCAAGAGGAAGATGATTTTTCATCAAAAATAATAATGAGTGATGAGGCCCATTTCCATCTTAGCGGGTACGTAAATAAGCAAAATTTACGCTTCTGGGGCACTGAAAATCCGCGTGTAACCCACGAAGAGCCATTGCACCCGCTCAAAGTCACTGTATGGTGTGCTGTTTTCGCTGGTGGAGTCATCGGACCTTTTTTTCTTCGAAGACGTCGCGGGCCAAACGGTTACTGTGAATGGTGAGCGCTACAGAGCAATGATCAACGAGTTCTTTTTGCCGCAACTTGATGAATTGAGATTGGAAAACATGTGGTTCCAACAGGATGCATTTCCCGGGCGCCTAATCTCCCGTTTTGGCGATTTGCACTGGCCAGCAAGATCGCCTGATTTGACCGCTCCAGACTTCTTTTTGTGGGGCTTTTTGAAGTCGCGGGTTTACGTGAAAAAGCCTCAGACTCTTCCAGCTCTTAAAGACAATATCCGTCAAGAATGTGAGGACCTATCGCCGGAAGTTTTGGCCAAAGTTATGGAAAATGCCATAAAAAGGGCCCAAATGACAATCAACTGTGAGGGCGGCCATTTACATGACATCATATTCTCGACTTGATGTAAAAAAAATTAAAAGACCAAATAAAAATAACACTAGTTTACAACGTTTTTGCTCATGAATTGAAACATAATGGTATTTGTGTATTTAGGTCTTCTAACTTCGGAAAAAATATTAAAAAAAATCCTGGAGGTCAAACTTTTGAGATATTTATTAAAAACGAAACATATAAAAATGTATATTAAATTAGGACAAACAAATTAAAAGTGAAGTGTTTTAGTCATCTTTTTATAATTATTTTCATTTGACTCCCTCACGACACTCCAAGAGTATTCTCCTAGCATATTCTGATCTCAAAAACCTTGATAATTCCTCTCGAAAAACTTCAAATCTTGATGGAAACGCTCTCCATGTTCGTCACTCATGTGTCCGAGGTTTTCCGGGAAAAAATCCACATGAGAATGTAAAAATGGAATTTTGAGGGATATATTTACACCCATCAGTTCTAAATTATGTAATAAATTCGCAACAATATCTCTGTAATTTTGAGTTTTCTTATTCCCCAAAAATTCTTGAACAACAAGTTTAAAAAAATTCCATGCTGCATTTTCAACATCGGTTAATAGACACTCAAATTTGGTATCACCCAAAATTTTTCTTATTTGAGGACCCACAAATATCCCTTCTTTTAATTTAGCCTCATAATTATTGAAATGCTGGTTTTGTCTTATCTAAAGCTTTTACGAAATTTTTTAATGTAAATAAGCATTTTGCAGTGTTTGTGTTGTAGGAAAACCTCGATTTGACTGAATAATTTTTCCGCAAATAAAACAAAAATGGTCTGGGTTTATTTTACACATTCTAGAAGACATTTTAAAATAGTTTTTACTTTAGAGTTTTGTATTTAATAGCGATTTATTAACGTTTATCTACAGGAAAGATGTACTTTTAAACAGTATTTATTTTTCCCCGTTAATTTTTTTGGAATTTGTCAAAAAAAATACAACTCTGAAAGTATCTAGTAGCTTCTCCAGAGTGTTGACTACCCAAAAACGATGTAAATACTTAATTACCACAATTCTGTACTCTACAGTATGCATTAGAAGTACTCAGGGCAGGTGAAAAATAAAAACCCACATATCTCAAAATTTTGACGTATAGGTGGGAAACAAAATATTATCAATTAACTAGCGTCCCTAGCTCTTCTCAAAAATATAAGTTTCATTCCATGAGCAAACAAAAATGTTTGATTTGTAAACTAGTGTATTCCACAAAAAGAATCAAAGTTTTTAATTTTTTTAATTACAGTCAAAAAACATCGGAAGTTTACTTTTGCGCCACCTTGTATAACTTATGACGAGCGATGAGCAATTAATTTTTTCTCAAATAACGCTTAATTGTCCAGGCTTTTAAATTATATTAAATTCTCTGGCCAGCTGAGCCCAGCTAATAACTTTATTTGAACTGATAAAATCCATTTTTTTTTGCACTTCCAATATAAAAACTAACATCAGAGCCACTTCCACAAATAATTCAAATTTAAATTTAACCAAAGCAATCAATAAATACCAGTACTTGATAGTTGCATAATTAGATTTGTTAATTTTTTTTGAAATTACCTATTACAAATAGTATTTATTTGCGCAATTTTTTATTTTTTTTTTTTATAAATTTTTTAGGTTTTTTCTCACAATATGTAATTTCTACACGTGACTATAAAAATACCGTTTCATATTTCACATTAGTTTTTTGCCTGCTATCGTAGAATTTTGTGATCTTTAAGCTGGTACTTTCAGTTTTCACGATACTTAAAATTTGTTTTTTCAATTAATCCTCAAAATTAGTATGTTTGGCCCCGTGAGACGTGAGAAAAAATATTTAAATAAATGTTTGTAAGTGGAAAACGAGATACTTTAATCCCCACACATTTTGCTGCGGCACATCCATGTTTGAAGATGTATTGGAAAAAAAATTGTAGTATAAATAAACATCCCCGTATAATTTATTTTAAAACCTTTATCGATAGTTAACCAATACATTTCTTAATGACATTTGAGGAGCCGCAGAACAAAAGGTACTTTTTCGAATCTTTTCAAAAATTGTTTCTTCAGGAAACAATCAAGTCAGCAAAATTTTTTTAATTTTTTTATTAAATAAATGGGTTCCAAAAAAATTTGTGCATAACAAAACGTACAACACTATTATAAAACGAAAAAAAAAATATTTAATTTCAATGTGTGATTGATTATTGACATTAGATCAGGATTAAAAACATTCTTTTAAAATATTATCGTTAAAAAAAGCATAAAAAACATACTTTTTAATATTTTTTTAACAAAACGTACTATTTTTCTTTATTTTTTAACAAAAGTTTCTTTTTCCGATATTAAAATGGTTTTATATCAAACATCCTTAACATTTAATGTGGTGACTTATGGCAGTTAGATGTATCTATTGATAAGTAAGAAATTTGTAACCATTCATACAGTTTTGTAAGGTGCGAAATAAGTAAAACTAATTTTCCCAAAAATTTGAAATGTGCGAAAAAGTACCTTTTGTTCTGCGGCTCCTCATTTTATCTCCTCTAAAAATTTGTAGAATGCACGTGATATTGGGGACTAGATATTTTGATATTAATTAAAAAACGTAAGTAGGAATACTTTAGTGTAATAGAGATAAAAATATTTGTATACCCTACACCACCATAGTGGGGAGCGTATAATGGTATAATGCGTTTGTGCAGATGGTCTTTACCCACCTTAAAGTATACCGATCGACTTAGAATCACTTTCTGAGTCGATTAAATTTTGAAGATATTTCGATCAAATTTGGTACATATAATTTTTTTTGCCCAAGGACGAAGGCTATTGAAACTGGCTGAAATTGCTCCATTATTTCACCTAGCCCCCATATAAAAGACCTTCGGAAATTGGACTTTATCGGTCATAAATGTTTAATTTATATATGTATCTCCGCAAATTCCACTCCAAATAAGTTTTATATATACAGAATTCATACCACCAAATTTTGTTACGATGGGTCCATAATTAGTCATAGCTCCCATAGAGACCCGCTTCCGAAAATCATTTTAACGTGCATAAATCTCTTAAAAATGTTGGTATATACACAAAATTCAACATAAATAAGTTCCATATAGACACAAACCCCACGAACTAATTTCAAGGTGATCGGTCCATAATTGTTCATAGCTCCCATATAAGGCCCACTTTCGAAAATCACTCAAAAATATGAATTATTGAAATTTTAAAACAAACATATTTTTGCTCTTTTACTTAGTGTAGGGTATTTATGGTAGGGCTTGAACGATATACTTTATTACTTGTTTTTTCTTATTTTTATGTTTCTTAAACCACGATAAATTTTGGGACTCTTCACGCTAACGGATTTTACACACTGAAGTACTAATTTTTGTTCAAAGAAAATGCTACTGATAGCTAAGAATTAAAAATGGTAAACAAATTTACTAAAATTTCAACAAAATTTTGTTTTTTCTCATATATTTATTTATGTTTAAAATAATACATAAATATTTGTATATTAAAGTTATATAAATTTATATACATACTTATTATGTGTAAAAATTGTTTGTATTTATCAAGGCAATAATTGTATTTCGGAACAGCCGAATGATTTTGTAACAAATATTTGAATGTAGTTTTTGTTTCTATCCGAAGAAGTTTAAGAAATCGAACTTGAAACGTAAATTCAAATGTTTTTAAACGTTAAACGATTTTGATTATAAAACAGAAACAAGCAATAGAGGTACATACATAGTTGGAAAAAATAATAGGAAGGAATGGTTTTTTTCAAATTTTGTAAGTATATTAGTCAAATTTTTATGCAGTTTTGTTCATCAGACATAAAATATAAGAAAAAAACATAATCATTCCTATTTTCATTTATATTTTACTGGAAAAAATAATAGAAATGCGTAAAAGGATTAAATTTTTAGAGGCAGATCCTTTTATTTTTTGTTAAAAAATTACACTGTACAACACCAAAAAAAAATACGAGTTCCGACCAATAAATTTTGATAGAGGAGACAAAGAAAAAAAGACACGTGTATCGGCGTTTTGAAAGTTTACATCTGCATTTCATTTGAGGGGGGGTTAAAATTTCCCAACTCTGGCACATTCTTATTGTTAATAGGCATAAGAAACCATGTGATCCTTATATTTTAGGTATAAAATGTGTTCAGCAAAGTTATGTTAAGGAGAAAATTTTTTTAGAATATGTTAAACCTCTAAATCCTCAAGACATGGGTCTTTTTTGTCCTTCTTTTAAAAATGAGCAAAAAACACCATTACAACAGGGATCTAAGAGGTTAAAATGTTCTGCAAAAAAATTATACGTGAAATTTTACTATAAGTCCTTGAATACATCAAAACGGAAAATTCAACCAGAATGTCAGTAATAAGACATAACAAAAGAAAGCCTAGGGTTAATGTCGCATTTATTAAGAATTTTATTTTAAAGAACATTTTAGGTATAAAATGTATTTTGCAAATTTATGCCGAATGTTACGGAGAACATTTTTGTAGAATATGTTAACCCTCTAAATCCTCAAAGCATGGGTCTTTTTTGATTTTGAATTTGATTTTCTTGTATAGTGTTATTTTATTTTAATATTTTGTTGCTCTAGCTTTGTTTTTCACTACTTCATTACATCTGAAGCTCATGGAATCAACCAATTTCTTTGCAAACGTCCTTTTCAATGTTAAATCACTCTTGATGGATTTTTTCCCATAATTCGTCCATAGTTTTCGGACTGAAACCCTCTAGCTAGGGTTAAGGTCCGGTGACTGCGAAGGCCATTCCAAAAGAGATCTTTGTTGACATCAAACCAGTCTTTTGGCAATTTTGAGGAGTGCTTCTGACCATTGTCCTGCTGAAACTCCTATCTGAAGGGCATCTCTTCTTCAGCAAATTGAAACATTATGCTTTGTAATATTTTTACGTAGTCCAGGGCACATATTTTGTTCTTAATCCAATATATTGAACCGACACCTGAAGAGGAGAAACACCCCCATATCATGATCGAGCCATCGCCATGTTTTAGGGTCTTATTCAAACAGTGCAGATTATAAACATCGTGTTTCAAACATGGAGAATATTAATATCAAAATGTTTGTTTTGACAGGTAAATAATTGAAGTGGAAACAATTTTTGATTTTGCAAAATTGTTATCAATATTATAAAATTATAATAGATTTTTGGATACTATTGACAAAATGCTGGTTGTGGAATGAGACTATCACAAAAAGTATGAGAAATTCAGGTAGTATCATCAGTTCTTTTATATAACTCCTAGTTGGGATATTAAAAATTTCACAATTCACTACAGGAGTTTTCATTTCTAACAGCATCCGAATACTTTAAAAAGGTGGCACACATATTAAATTCAACTAAAACGAGAACAGGATATGGAATATTTTCCATTGCTAGTGGTGTTGTTTGATGTCAGCACATGTGGCATCAACAACAACAAAAAAATAAAATTAATTCAAAGCATTTTTTACGTTTCTACTGCTGTCTTTGCTGCTATTGAAAATGTTGTTGCTGTTAATGTCTCGCACCAAGTAACAAAAAAGTGTATAAATATATGAATAAAATATAAAAGGAAATCAAATGTTTATTATTATTTAAATATGAATGCAAATAACAATAAAATACTTAGAAAATAAAATGTTTATAAAAACAAATTGTGTGTTTTTTAGACATTGCACAAGCCAGTAAATATAAAAGGAAACGGGAAGGATATCAAAATGTATAAATCAATATTGATATAGAATGCTCAGCAAAATATGTACGTTTATCTATTGCTTGTTTAGTTTAATATTAATTGATTTTATTTAATCGAATTCAGGGAAATCCTACACAAGTAACATTATGAAATCAAAGACATAAATGGTAAATAAACGTGATTATTTGACAGTCAGGGATTTTATGTCAAGTCATATTCATTCTTGGAAGTTATAAAAATATGCCAACTGGAAATTTTATGTAAATGGCGCTTTAACATAAAATACATGTTGCTTTTGTTGCTTGAATGAAAGGAAAATTGTCTCAGAAATGGGTGCCGTATTTATACCCTACACCACCATAGCGTAGAGGGTATTAATGGTCTAATATCCATCTTAAAGTATACCGACCGACTCATAATCACCTTCTGAGTCGATCAAACCATGACCGTCCATCCGTCTAGTTGACTTGCTGGCTTGCAGTCCATGTAAACCTTTGTCACAATTTTGAAGATATTTCTATAAAAATATCAAAGCCTATTGAAACTTTCTGAAAGCGGTGCATTATTTCACCTTGTCCACATAGAAATGTCCACCCCAAATAAGACTTTATCGGTTATTAGTGTTTAATTTGATGATATCTTCACAAATTTCTCCCAACATAAGTTTAATATATACAACAGTATTGTTACCTAGTTTTATGATGATTGGACATAATTGCTCATAGCTCCCGTATAATGACCGCTTCCAAATCAATCACGATAATAAACTATTGAAATTTTAAAAGAAAAATGTTTTTCCTCAGTTTCTCAGTGTAGGATTTTATATAGTCTGGGTTGACCTCTTGATTTATATTGTTAAATGTGGCGAAATAATATTTTCCTGGTTATTTGTCTCAGCAAATATTTGGCATGTAACTATTTAGTAATGACTACTTATTACAATAATGTTTTAATTTTAAAAATTGTTATTACAATTTGACAACATATGTTATTTTAAATCGTTAAAATGACAATTGTTTAAATTCCTTTAGAATTTGTATTACATCCATTAGCTCTGATTATAACTAGCAAAACTCTTATGTTAAAAAAACTCTGTTCAAATGCAAAATAATTTCTATTCACTCATTACAAAATATTTCAAGTCTGTTAGTCATAATTTTATTAGATGTGGTAAATAATTGATTAAATTTAATTAAACTTGTTGCTGTTTATCAACTCATTATTATTGTTAACAAACAAACCTACTACTAATTAAGTAAACTTATACACACATTGTTTTCTGCTTCTGCTCCTATTTTCTAATGGTTTTTTTGTTGTTGTGTTTTATTATTTTTTGCATATTTACAACTTAATTATTTCAACACGTACATATGGATGTAAGAGTATGAAAAGTCTAAACCAAAAGTATAAAAGTACTTACATCCACATCCGCGCATATGCACACAAATACACAGCTACTCATACAAACACACTAAGGCGGCTCTTATATTCAACTTTTTGGATTTTGGATCCATCCGAGATCTAAAAACCACAATTTGAGCAAAACCGAATAATGCTAAAGGATGCTTATTTTATTTGAAGTTTCGAGTTTTGGGTCAAAGTAGCAATATTTTCAAACAAAAATTTAAAAAATAAATGTTGAAAAATAGTTTTTTAGAAGGAAATAAAAATTTTCTACAAGTCATCGAACCTGACCAGTATGCAGATTCCTTACAATTAATGACGGGTAGCTGAAAAATTTTTAATTTGAAGTTCAAATTTGATAAAACCATTGTTTCAATTGTATATAACTTTTTAACTTGTCAATTTTTTATAATTTTTATCTACTAAAAAAATTAACCATAAGTCAAAAATAATGTTTAAAGTAATTTTAAATACCTTTAAATTAGACAACAAATATTGTAGAATTGTATGCATGACCAAAATAAATTACAATACAAGTTTTTAGTATTACGTATATATTAGCATTTAATGATTGAAAATGACCTTCTATGGGGACTAGTAACAAATATTGCCAAATTTTCGCCACACTTTACAGTATAATTTCAGAGTATGACTGCTCAAACATTATTCCGGTGACACATATTAAAGGGGGGCTAGGTGAAACCATGGACCGATATTGCCCATTTGCAATACCAAACAAACCCTATAAACAGAAAGTATTTGTGTAAAAATTCAGTCATCTAGCAACTTTCATTGATGGTGGGTATAAAAATATATTATTTTTTTAATAGCTATAATCCAATAGAATACAGAAATTGTTCTTAACGAACAAATTTTACCTATTTTATATTTTTTAGTACTTCTTAGTGTAGAAGCCTAACCCTGTCGTCTTGGACAAATTTGATCCCAAATTTAATAAAACGAACGTAAATTAGCAACCCAAAATAACAATTTGAGTTTAAACTTTTGAATTTATTTTAAGAGGCCTTATTTTTAACAGGTATTGCAATATGTGACCTAGCCTCATCATGATGGAATATTTCGGTTGCACATCTGGCCGCATATTCTAGGTTTTTTTCGGTAAATGCACTGTAATGCAGTTTTTGTTTCCATCCGAGCAATGCTTAGTGTGTCCAGGTTCATCAAAGGTGTTTTTCCTTTGAAATCTTCTTTACCACAGAGCTGTCTTGCATTTTAGGAATATGTCTGTTTATTGGCGAAGCAAGATAAACGCTTCGGCTCTCGGTCGGTTAACGACTTATTATTATAAAGTAAATGTAACGGATGCAATCCAAGAAGTTAGGTCTATAACACTTCAGCTATCGATCGGCTAACGACTAATTATGACTTGCTAATGAGTACAATCCGACGAGATAAATGCTTCGGCTCTCGATCGGCTAACTATGGATTCTAACTCCGGCATTAGTACGAAGTACAAAGGAGATCCGCATTAACTCTAGATCTGATGACCCCTTAATACTTCATCAAAAACATGTCCAACGTGTTGAAGATTTCCAATGTTTAGACAGTGTGGTAACTGAGGCCGACCCAAAAACACCTGGGAGTTAACGAAATATCAGTCAGCCTAGGACGTACGCTTAACAACATCGGTGACCTCAAGGACCAGCCAACGAATGGAAAAACAAGGAGACAACTTATAGACAGCCTATGTCCAGTATAGAGGCATCCCGTAATCAAGCTAAATACGAGCAAGACTATTTATATATGAGTACGAAGTAAGAATTTTGGTCTCTTAAAATTATGCCTTGTTACCTGGGAGCAAAGTAAAAGTATATCGGAACTTCGATTCTAACTTACACTGTTCATCTTTTTCTTTTCAACAATATACTAATATATATTATTTATGTATTAATTATGTTAAGTTGACGGATTGATTTTTATAACTCCAAGCTAAGCACGCTTCCAAATAATATGTTATGTTCAGTACAGGTTCTCAGTGAAGGTCTGGCCACATTTCAGCAGCTCATAAGAGATAGGTCCCACCAATTACCTAAGCACCACGGAAATTTGGATTTGGTGTTGATTCGACTGGTTGCTCGGGCTTCTCATACGATATCTTACGCTTCTGTTTATCGTAATCGATCCATTTTTCATCTCAAGTAATGATTCGGTGCAAAAATGATTTTCTCTTATAGCTTTCAAGCAGCATTTTAGACATACAAAATATTTTGAAATTGCTGATTAAGTAGCTCAAAATGAGATTGTTAGCTTTTGTTTAGTTTGACAACAATCTTCCAATTCTTGGACTTCAAACTTTTTTCGCTGGCCCAGACGATATTTGTCTTCCGTGACAAAATCAACACTTCTCAAAAAAACCTTTGTTGTATACACTATAATGTTCAATAACTAAGTGAGAACCAATGGCAGATATGTAACCTTCAGAAGGACATACAAGTTATTAAAAACCAAAACCGTGTCCATAAGATACGCCATCTATTATAAATCCCGAATTTTTAAGTCATGGACCCCATAAAATTTGGTACTTGAAATATGCATGGAATCGTATGATTTATTTCTGCTTTGATTGGAAGAGCATGAGTAAATGAAATACAAAAGCTATTTATACCCTACACCACCATAGTGGGGAGGGTATTATGCGTTTGTGCAGATGTGTGTAACGTCCAAAAATATTGATCTAACCCACCTTAAAGTATACCGATCGACTTAGAATCACTTTCTGAGTCGATTAAACGATGTTCGTCCGTCTGGTTGGCTGTGCAATTTTGAAGATATTTCGATAAAATTGGGAACATATAATTTCTTCGGCCCAAGGACGAAGCCTATTGAAACTGGATGAAATCGCTCCATTATTTCACCTAGCCCCCATACAAATGTCCTCCCGAAATCGGACTTTATCGGTCATAAATGTTTAATTTATATAGCTCCCATATAAAGCCCACTTCCAAAAATCACTCACGAATATGAATTATTGATATTTTAAAAGAAAAATATTTTTACTCATTAACTTGGTGTAGGGTATTACATGGTCGGGCTTGACCGATCATACTTTCTTACTTGTTTTAATTTGAATATTTGTTCAATATTTAAATTTTTAAACTAAAAACATAAAATAAAATCTGATTTGGCTCAACTTTGGTTTTTTGACGACAAAGAACAATTTCGGAGCTTGGAAGCATCAACAAAGTAAAAATTGCAACCTAAAGGCCACCCTAATACACAAACATTCATAAGTGTACTGTTGGGGGTAATGAATAAGAATCAACAGCTAAAAACGGCTCAACGTAAAAAAAAACTGGAAGTAAAAATGAGAAACAAAAAAAAAATAAACGAACCTACGAATGAATCCTTTATGAAAAATGTACTTGTCTGCTTTTACACAATTATACATTGTTTTTATGGGTGAACAAAACGAACGAATAGGAACAAAAAAAAAAACAAAAAACGTTGTAATTTTCCATAGAATTGAGATTGTATATCAGAATGTATAGAGACTTGTTCGTAGGGATATGTAGCTACTATTCATACTTATGTGTGTTTGTAAGTATGTAGAAATCTAATCCCAGAAGATTAACGTGACTGTGTTAAACAAACATGTTAAAATATGGCATATAATCCAATTACTAAGTTACATACGAAGTACATACGTACGTACAGCATGTATCTACAGTTTTTGTTTTTTTTTTGTATTTTATTTGAAAAGGTATTTTACATATATAACCACCACCTTTATGTAAACATATAGTGGGTTAAAGCAAAAAAGCTTGTGTAATTATAAAAGATATTTCAAAAATATATTCAAAAATCTAATAAACTAAGATGATCTAATGACTGAAAAATTCGGGATTTACAATAGCTGTCGTATCTTTTGAACGTGGCTTTTGTTTTTAATAACTTATATGTCACTTTGAAGCGTACATATCTGTCATTTATTTTCACTTAGTCATTGAGTGTTATAGTGTTAATAACAATATTTTTTTTTGCTTCGAAAATGTAGAATTTTGTATCACTAAATTGTCATATGTTGAAACATACAAATTATTGAAAGTAAATGCTAAAAATTCGTAAAACGACCATTTTTGCACAAATCAGGCTGAATTTGACCGTTTAATATTGAAAACTCATTACCCAATTTATTGAAACTTAAGCAGTGTATATTTTATATGACAAACGGAGAGGGTATAATGCGTTCGTGCAGATGTTCTTAACGCCCAAAAATATTAGTCTAACACCCACCTTAAAGAATACCGATCGACTTAGAATCGCTTTCTGAGTCGATTAAACTATGTCCGTCCGTCTGGCTGGCTGTCCATGCAAACCTTGTGCGCAGAGTACAGGTCGTAATTTTGGAAATATTTCGATCAAATTTGGTACATATAATTTTTTTTGCCCAAGGACGAAGGCTATTGAAACTGGCTGAAATTGCTCCATTATTTCACCTAGCCCCCATATAAATGACCTTCGGAAATTGGACTTTATCGGTCATAAATATTTAATTTATATATGTATATCCACAAATTCCGCTCCAAATAAGTTTCATATATACAAAATTCATGTCACCAAATTTTGTTACGATCGGTCCATAATTAGTCATAGCTCCCATATAGACCCGCTTCCGAAAATCACTTTAGCGTGCATAAATCGCTTAATAATATTGGTGTACACCCAAAATTGAACGTAGTTAACTTTCATATAGACATAAATCACACGACCTAATTTCATGGTGATCGGTCCATAATTGGTCATAGCCCCCATATAACCCCACTTCCGAAAATCACTCAAAAATATGAATTATTGAAATTTTAAAAGAAAAATGTTTTTGCTCTTTTACTTAGTGTATGGTATTATATGGTCGGGCTTGACCGACAATACTTTCTTACTAGTTTTTTTTTTTTGCAAAAACTTTTCGTTGTCGTGAACTGTATGAAAATTGTATCTATGTATGAGTGTGATTTTGAATAAACTAATAGTTAAGCAAGGTATATATACTTAAAGGTTTGTATATATAGAAATATTTTAAAAAAATAATATTTAGATATACATGGATACACACATATGCTTACAGTTTTATGATGAAATGATGAAACCTCATACTTTCATACATTTTACATATAAACATTCAATGAATATGAATTAATGTATGTATGAGAGTATATATGACTTTGGTAGTTATAGTAACCGAAAATTTAATGATTGTGTATGAAGCAGGTATCTCTGTTCCACTCCATGTACCCAACTCATATATGAATATTTAAAAATTTATGAAATTTATCTCATTTCTTTATTATTGTATAGGGTTACAAGCTTTAAGGTGTTTTAATATGATGTACTTTCATTTATTTACAATAAACTCAAACATTCTCACACACACAATAACATACGAAAGCAGGAATTTACCTGATGATACGCTAACAGACTTAAAAGGGCTTTGAAATTAAGAAAATTACTGAAATTTGTCATTAAGGTCGATCAAAAAAAATTATTTTTTAATCATATATTTTCTTGGTCAAACTAAACTTAAAGTTCTCCAGAATGTCAAAATTCGCTTTAGTTTGGCTTTTATATAGGTTTGAAGTTTTTAGATTTTAAAGTTTATTTTCACTAAATCCGTTTCTCATCAAAACAGAATATAGCACAGGCAATCGAAAATATGCTCAATCTGTTATCACTAATATTTTTGCATAAATTTTTAGAATAAGAATACTCTAATAGCTTAAATCGTAAATAACTTCGTAAATACAGCGTTTTTAAGGAAAATAAGTTCAATCTGTAATCACTAATCGACCAAAAACAAAAGTCGATTTTTAAAATAAAAAATCAAATATCTTAAATCATTAATAACGTTGCAAATACAGGGATTCTAGAGAAAATAAGCTCAATCTGTGATTAAAAAATATCGATTTTTATATAAGAAATATAAATCTTAAATCGTTAATAACCTGTACCAAAAATAGATTTTTAGAATAAAAAAAAATCAAATATCTTGAACTTCGTGTATTTTAAGTAAAATAAGCTCTATCTGTGTTCACTCATATTTTATACGAAAAAAAAAAAACAATTTTTAATATAAAAACTCAAATATCATAAATCGATTTTAAGAAAAATAAACTCAACCTGTGATCATTCATATTTTATTTTTCCATACTTTAAATAGTTAATAACTTTCTAAATGCAGCGATTTTAAGGAAAGCAATCTAACACTGTGATCATTAAAATTTTATATATTAACATAAAAACACAAATATTTTAAATCGTTTATAACTTTCTAAATACTATGATTTTAAGACAAAGAAGATCACAGGTTGAGATCAGTCATATTTTATCCCAAAAATCTATT